>NC_059277.1:3690000-3787500 GCF_017591435.1 Portunus trituberculatus
TATCGCGCAAGGTGTATCATCATTGCCAGATTTAAATATATCTACTGTATTCGAGTCAACGAAGCTTGATGCAAGACAATTTCAGATGTCTATCAGACCATTAAAGAAGAAATTTTTGGTTTCATTTATGTGAAATCGTTTACTTTTTAATTTAAAGCCATTATTTCTTGTAGCACTCGTTTGATTGAAGTTAGATAGAGTTCAGGACTCATATTTGTGAAACCCTTAACAATTTTATAAAGCAACATCAAATATCCTCTTTATTTGCGTTTAGATAAGGAAAATCGATTAAATTTTTCAAGGCGTTCCTCGTATGGTTTATTTAGGAGTCTTTGGGTAACTCTACACTATATTCTTTCTAGCTTCTTAATATCCTATTTGTAATAAGATGACCAAAATTCAACGTTATATTCAAGGTGTGGACGTACAACCAAGTTATATGAGGTCAGGATTACTTTTTTGAGATTTGAAACCGAGAGATCTTTCTGTGAAGCCTATTAATTTATTTGGAATTTTAATGACTTCGGTCCATTGTTTTACTGAAGGCGGAGGAAGGAGGAGGAAGAAAAGGAGGAGGAGGAGGAGGAGGAGGAGGAGGAGGAGGCCAAAGACAAAAAGAAGGGGAAGAGAAGGAAGATATAACTAGGAAGATGAGGATAAGCACAATGAGGAAAAGGAGGAGAAGGAGGAGGAGAAGGAGAATGAAATAAATAAACAAGGAGAAAGAGGAAGAGGAGGACAAAAACAAGAAGCGAAGGAAGAGCAGGAGAAGAACAATGAAGATGAGGAGGGTGAGCACAAGGAGATGGAGGAGGAGAAAAAGGAGGAAGAGGAAGAGGAGGAGGAGGAGGAGGAGGAGGAGGAGGAGGAGGAGGAGGAGGAGGAGGAGGAGGAGGAGGAGGAGGAGGAGGAGGAGGAGGAGGTAAACGACAGGAAGAAGAGGAGGACAGGGACAACAGCTCAATTACTAACGAAGAAAACAGATGAGAGGCAAAGGGTGATTCTAGATACCCTTAGGTGGAGACGTCAGACATCAATCATACTATTATTCACATTTTGTCTTTCAATTTCTTTTCCTTTGCTTTCATTAATCATTCTTATTCCTCCAAAGAGTTCAGGCATCTCTTTTCAGCATCTTTTTACTCCATTTTCATTTAATTTACATCTACTTTTTTGCGTTCATTCATCTCTTCTGTTTCTCTGAAGTCTAAACAATCATGCACCTTCATTAACGTCCAGATGAGAGAGAGAGAGAGAGAGAGAGAGAGAGAGAGAGAGAGAGAGAGAGAGAGAGAGAGAGAGAGAGAGAGAGAGAGAGAGAGAGAGAGAGAGAACAAGAGGTTTTCAATCTTTTCCAGGCTACAAAACTAAAACTACCTCACAACAATAACAAAAACCTCAGTAATAGAACTACAAAGAACAAAATTGCGTATAAAACTATAAACAAACAACACTACAAGCTACAAAGCAAAACAAAATACAAAAATAAGAGGGAGGGAAAAAAATAGGTAAAGGGTGGAAGGGTAACAAGTGTGGGAGGTGGGGAGCTGTAGAGGGGGCTGGGGAAGGGGGCGAGTCCACCTATTCTGAGTCAGCGAGCACCAGGAAACCCTTCAGACGGACCAGCAGACCTCAGGCAAAGATAGCGCGGCCGCACCTCAGCGTATACCAGGAAGGGAGATTAATTTAATATGGGTTAGCGGCACACAGGCGCGTCTGGCTATCGACTGCTTGGTGGTGGTGGTGAGGAGTTAGCACCGAACGTTCGCTTTCTCTACTTCCTCTACCTTCTCTGCCGTCTCCACCTTCACCTCTACTTCCGATTCCACTACTATTGTTTCTATAATCTTGTTTGGCGGGAAAGGTGGTCAAGTGTACTTTTTATTTCCGTTTTTTCCTTTATTTTCGGTGTTTTTTCTCTTTGTTTTTTTCATTCTTTTTAGGGCCACCGAGTGAGGAATTGCAGGTGTGAGGTACGCAGCTGACAGATCCCTTGACAATTCCCTTGATCTAGACATTTATCATATTCTTTTGGCTTACTCCCTTGACAAAGACTGTTCGGGGACTGCCAACTCAGTGGGGGCCTCTTTTTTTTTTTTTTTTTTTTGACCGGTTTTTTTTTTTCCTTTGGCCAGTTTTCTTCTCTTACACTTAAAAAAAATCAATACAAATAAAAAAAACTATAAATCTACAACGAAAGATAAAAAGATGGGATTCATTATAAGCAAACAAAACAGAGACATGCATGATATAAACTTGAAAAACACCACCACCACCACCACCACCACCACTGCATGTCTTTTCACTTGCCAGACAGTCGGACAGACACTCACGCCACACCTGTCTGAGCCACTGGATCAGACTGCTCTCTATTTTTTGTTACATTTTCATTCACAAAGACAAATGCACACCAAGATCATAAAGCAGAGGCAAAAATTACTCGCCTCTTAGGCACACAAGTAGGATAATGAAAGGAAAAGTTCACATTCATAAAACAATAAACGTACAGGAACCTTCTTGTCTTTCATTCCGTTAATATTAGGAAAACTATTCATTGTGGAGTGGCTTAGAGCTTTTTTTTCATTACACACGTGCAACTGCTTCATTCATCCTGTTTTCTATTCGAGAACGACACACAAACTTTTCTTTATCATGAAAAAGGCCACGATATCTATTCCAACGTCTTTATGCAGTTGAAATTGGCTTTGGTGTCATCCACGTCATTTTAAAAGGTTAAATTGCTCTCATTGACTAGTGTTACAAAAAGGTCTATTTTCAACACAAACACTATTGACAACAAGATGTTGAACGGAATATGTTTTCAGTAAATATCCGAATAATACTCAGAAAGTGGTAATGCAAAGACAATTCATACATACCGTTTTATGAAAAGAATCCGACTACATATTCTAGAAAAACACTATTCATTACAAGCCCAAAAATAAGTATTTCATATAAATATCCTAAAAGATATTCAGAAACTTGTGATATCATGAAAATTATTTGGATTCACGCTTTAGGGTGAAAAAAAATCTATTGTTTATCTTAACCCCTTCTATACCATGCGCGTTTTCATATTCATTCTGCTTACTGTTTGATGACTTTATACAGGTTCAGAAACATATAAGAATAGTGAAGACTGTGGCCATTAATCTTTTGATCTCCATAGACCCTTCTTAAAGCAAATAAAATCGTAAAATTATATTAAAAAACCAAGGTAAAAATGTCTCAGTATTGAAGTGGTTAACTATGAAACAAGAGCGACTCACAGATCACCTCCGTCTCCCTCCACACCAACGTATCGTCAGCCGTAGTCAGAAGGTCAGGAACAGACGAACAATAACATGAGAAGTACAGTTAAGCCAAGAGACAGACAGACGGACGGACGGACAGATAGATAGGACAACACGCAACGTAGCATAGCCTTGTGTGTGTGTGTGTGTGTGTGTGTGTGTGTGTGTGTGTGTGTGTGTGTGTGTGTGTGTGTGTGTGTGTGTGTGTGTGTGTGTGTGTGTGTGTGTGTGTGTGTTCGATCGCGTAAAGTTCACAGAGGGAGCAATTAATCAGACATCAAGTTATCTCTTCTTACAGTCAATTGCTTGCCTAACTTTCAGCCCCCTAGATACTCCCCTCGAGGCTGCCCTGTCTCATTAGGCTGGTGGTGGTGGTGGTGGTGGTTGTGAATTTAAGGAACGGTATATTCCTAGTTCAATTCTCACTTTTTCTGATGTTTCGTAACACAACAACATATCGAAGAAAATGAGCAAAGGGACACAAAACTCAGAACGATTAATAATACCACAGAAACTATCAAAACAAGTGAATAACGACGTGGAAAGACTGATAGTTATTCGCATTCTGATGGACAGCCGGGAAAATAAATTATTAGCAGGGAATATGAACGAGTTTTTTTTTCTCTCTCTCTATCATTAGCATTATTTAAACGAAAAATGTAGACCAGAACGTGCATGAAATCGTTGTAAATTCTCTCTCTCTCTCTCTCTCTCTCTCTCTCTCTCTCTCTCTCTCTCTCTCTCTCTCTCTGACCTTCCTTCACCGAGAGATACACGGCGCGCTCATCAACATTATGTTCTTACGCGCCAATTAGCTCATACTTTCTCAGACGGTACATTATCAAAGGTGTTAGTCTTGTTTTGTGTTCGATTCGCGAGCAGCAACACACCCACACACACCCCCACACACACACACACACACACACACACACACACACACACACACACACACACACAAACACACACCATTAAGAGAACACTGCACGGGGAATTATTCAAGAAAATTCAACGAAAGATGCAAGAAAATAAGCTTCCCCAAACAAGACAATAAATCAACGGAATATATTAGCAGAAAAATGTACAGTGTGTGTGTGTGTGTGTGTGTGTGTGTGTGTGTGTGTGTGTGTGTGTGTGTGTGTGTGTGTGTGTGTGTGTGTGTGTGTGTGTGTGTGTGTGTGTGTGTCAGGAACGTTCACAGTATCAGAGTAGGAACACAAGAAGCCTGCATGAGTAAATCTTATAAAAAAAAATAATCAATATAAGCACAATAAACACAAGCAGTAACGTATTTCAATCCATTTCTAATACTTACACCATCGTAAAGAAAAACGAGAGAGAGAGAGAGAGAGAGAGAGAGAGAGAGAGAGAGAGAGAGAGAGAGAGAGAGAGAGAGAGAGAGAGAGAGAGAGAGAGAGAGAGAGAATATAAAAAAGGCTAATTCTCTACTACTTATCATCCTAACCTACCCTAACCAAACTGAGCTATTTAAGAGACAGGACTGCAACAAGAAGTGCCTAAAAACCAGTTGGTAATGCATGAAGTCACCTAATAATGAAGGACTTAAGATTCAAGTACATGCATTAGAGGAAGAGAGAGTGAGATGCGAGAGAGACTGTGTTCACTGGGTAAGCAGGGAGGCGAGGAGTGGATATCTTCATCGCGCGGGGAATATATAACCTGCAGATAATGGCATAATGCTGCAGTACCGGTTAGCAGGGGGACGTTCAGCACCGCGGCGCTTGATGTACGGGCGAGAGTAACACGTTGATGAGCCTGCCGCTGCTGATAAGATCGGACCACCTCGCACACTCCACCGCCTCGCCCCACCCACGCCACGCCACGCCACTACCTCATGGTGCTGCCTATATGATTTGCTCTCCGACGTCTCCTCCTTCTGTTTCTTTTGTTTTGCTGTTGTTGTTGTTGTTGTTGTTGTTGTTGTTGTTGATGATAATGTAGTTCTTCTTGTAGTTCCTCCTCCTCCTCCTTCTTCTTCCTCTTCTTCTTTTTCTTCATCTTCTGCTCCTGTTGTTGTTGTTGTTGTTGTTGTTGTTGTTGCTCTTCTTCTTCTTCTTCTTCTTCTTCTTCTTCTTCTTCTTGCTGATGATGATGTAGATGTAGCTCTTCTTCTTCTTCTTATCATCATCATCATCATCATCGTCATTATTATTATTATTATTATTATTATTATTATTATTATTATTATTCTGCTTCTGTTGTTGTTGTTGTCATTGTTGTTCTTGTTATTATTCCCAATGATGTAGTTGTAGTTCTTTTCTTCTTTTTCTTCTTCTTTTCTTCCAGGAGCTCCCGCCGTGACTGACTGACTGACACTGTATGAGGAGGAGGAACAGGAAGAGCAGGAATTGGAACGATTGAGTTATGGCGCCGCAACAACGAGATGACAATGGCGAAGGTGACGAACAGGACCGATGCCTCTTCCATCAAGCCTGCTGCGTGGGAGGAGGAGGAGGAGGAGGAGGAGGAGGAGGAGGAGGAGGAGGAATTGGATCTGGCTGAGCTATAGCGGCATAATAATGAGATAATAAGAACACTAAGGTAAAAAAAAGATATGATAATAAATGAATAACAAGTACGTACGTATAAGTAAATAAATATATAAATAAATAAAAGAATAGCAAAAAAATATTCGCAAACCTACCCACAACAAATCATAGTGAGGAGGAAGAGAAAAAAGAAGAAAAATGATGTGAAGGAGTTATGAGGGAGGATTTTATTTACATGGCTCTGGCTAAACTTAAACAAAGGCGCTACTCCTCCTGCACAGAAACAACAGTGAGCCTGAATCGAGCTCACAGGACAGAAGGATAAAAAGAATGAACAGCAAAAAAGATAAGGAAAGAAAAAGTATGAGCTGAAAAAAGTGAGGGAGAAATCATTAACGATAACAAACACACGCAGAAGCAGCAGCAACAGATGGAAGAGTAGGAGGAAGAAGAGGAGGAAGAGAAGGAGGGAGGAGTGTTGAGAAGGACGCGATGAAAGCTATATGGTCTGTAAAGGGAGGAGAAGGTAGCTAATCACAATGTTACAGCTTGGGGCCTGTATCGCGATCTGTCCTACCAACCAGACTTAACCTACACCTCGCCTCTCCGCACACCACACTGACGGAGCAGGAGCACAAGGTCGCTTTTGCCTTACTGTTCCCTTGCGCACGCCCATAATAATTTGTCAAAGGAATGCCCACACAAGGCCGCCACCCACGGCTCATCTTGATAGTGAGACCAAAGTACTGGCTACCCTTACACGCCTAATAGAGATGGACAATTAGTTACAGTGGTGTGATTCTTTGTTTTTTGTGCCATGAAAGGCGAGACTCAAGGTGCGAGGATGATGGAAGAGGAGGACGAGGAAGAGGAAGAGGAAGAAGAGGAGGAAGAGAAGGGAGAGTTTACATCTCTCTCTCTCTCTCTCTCTCTCTCTCTCTCTCTCTCTCTCTCTCTCTCTCTCTCTCTCTCTCTCTCTCTCTCTCTCTCTCTCTCTCTCTCTCTCTCTCTCTCTCTCTCTCTCTCTCTCTCTCTCTCTCTCTCTCTCTCTCTCTCTCTCTCTCTCTCTCTCTCTCTCTTTTTTTTTTTTTTTATTTAAACATAATTTATACAGAAGAACATGTACCCAAAGGCGCACTGTCGTGTGCTACCTATTCTAAAGGGTACTACAATCTATTTCTCTACAATATTTACAAGACTTAAAAATAGAAAATATACAAGATGGTCAGCATGTAAATGGAGCACTGTTCTTTTCACTTCACTAGCACTATTCACGCACTGCACTACACTGAGTGTCACGTCACAAAGAGTGTCAGAGGAGTTGGCAGTGTCTGTCTCCACTTATGTGCCATCAGTTTGACACTGTGTGTGTTCATCTCCTGGACGTGAGGCACCGCGGCCGTGAACAAGTTCCACATCCTGGAGACGCGTCCTGCGAAGGTGCGTTGATGCTGACACCCGTGGGATCGCGGCACCTCTACGGCGTCACCACCATTGAGCACCGTTCTCGTGCTCCGTGCGGTGACTCTCAGAGGATGACGCAGCCCTGCCAGATGTGGCACTCTTTGCACCTGTGCCTTATGGAACACTACGATTGCCGCCACATCTCTGCGGTGTTCCAGTGAATCAAGGGGACGCTCAGGCTCTGGGTGAGGTGGTATTGCAGCATCTACTAGCCGTATGGCGCGGCGTTGGATGCTGTCCAGTCTCCTTCTGTGTGTGGCGGCACAGGACATCCAGGAGAGAGCTGCGTACTCAAGGTGGGGCCGCACCTGTGCCTTGTACAGCAGCAGTCTCCCCTTCCTGTCGAGGAAACTGGCGATCCTTCTGAGAGCGGAGATCCTGTGAGAGGCTTTCTTGGCAATGGATTTGACATGGCTGTCAAACCTCAGCCCTCGATCCACCTCCACTCCAAGTATCTTGACGTCATCTTGGGTGGGAGAGCAGCAGCGCCAAAGACAACTTTCCTGCCATTGCTGCCATGGCGGCTGGGGACCGAGAGACAACCATTGCCTGTGTCTTCTCCGGCGCGAATGTCACTTGCCAGCGAGCACCCCACTCCTCTATCACTCGTAGCTGCTGATTGATGGCCTCAGCAGCCCGCCCACTGTCCTGGCGTGGATAGGTATAGGAGAGGGTGCAGTCATCAGCATAGGCCTTGACTCCTGGCAGTAGCTGGAGAAGATCTCTCTCTCTCTCTCTCTCTCTCTCTCTCTCTGAAGCTCGCGATATAACCAATAAGAAAATAAATAAATAAAATCTAAATTAAGGTAAAGAAAACCGTCCATGGCCACAGAGGAAAGCCAGGAATGGAAAGAAAAACAAGAAACGAAGCACAGAGGGAAAAAAAAGAGAAATACATAAGAAAAAACATTCAGGCTGGAAACTATGAAGAAGAAGAAGACAAAAAGATAAAGAGATACTTAGAGATAATGAGAAACCAAGTAAAAAAAAAGGACTAGGAGAGAAAATCCTTCTTCTTCTTCTTCTTCTTCTTCTTCTTCTTCTTCTTCTTCTTCTTCTTCTTCTTCTTCTTCTTCTTCTTCTTTTCTTCTTCTTCTTCTTCTTCTTCTTCTCCTCTTCCTCCTCCTCCTCTCGATTTCAGATAAGAAAAATTAAATTCTAAACAGTGAACGTAGTGGCGATTCTCTCTCTCTCTCTCTCTCTCTCTCTCTCTCTCTCTCTCTCTCTCTCTCTCTCTCTCTCGTTATTACAAAATATTTCCTACCTCCTTCCTTTAATTTCCTCTCTTACTCGCTGGAGTTTGTCAGTATTTTGTGTTGGTTTCCTTTTCTTCCTCTCTTTCTTTTTTTACTTTTTTATTCCCTATTATTTTTACCGCTGCGAAAATAAAGAATACAGTACTAAGAAGGAAAAATAACGAGAGAGAGAGAGAGAGAGAGAGAGAGAGAGAGAGAGAGAGAGAGAGAGAGAGAGAGAGAGAGGACGCAGAAGTGAAGCGAAGCAGGAGCGAAAATGAAGAGGCGGACGAGAAGGAGGAGGAGGAGGAGGAGGAGGAGGAGGAGGAGGAGGAGGAGGAGGAGGAACGCCCCCCTCAAGAAACCAACTTGCTTCATTACACTTCCCTCCTGCCATCACTCTCCAATATCCGCTCATGTGCTCCCCTCTCTCTCTCTCTCTCTCTCTCTCTCTCTCTCTCTCTCTCTCTCTCTCTCTCTGTATTCCACTATATTCATTTTTGTTTCCATTTCCTTCTTTATTCTCAGCATCATCTACTTTTCTTCTTCTTCCAGTTTATTGATCCTAGTTTTCCCTTTTCTCTCTTTTAACTTTCTTTATCAATATTTCACTGTCTTATGTATTTTTACTCTATTTTTTTCTATTATGGCATATCTCCTTACCAATAAACATGTTCTTCTCCTTGTTCTCCTCCTCTTTTTCCTCGTCTTTCTCTTTCTCTTTCTCCTCCTCCTCCTCCTCTTTCTGTTTAGTCTCCTGGTGCGACTCCCTCTTTTAGTATGAAAAATAATATATCTCCTGCTTTTATTAGTTTACCGGAGACTCAACACAATTTGTCCATGTTTACTGTTTACAATTTCTCTCTCGTTCTAACTCATCTCCCCGCCGGAAACTTCCTCCTGTCTTTTCCTCCTCTCCTTTCTCACAATTTTTGCACTTTTTTTTTCTTTTCCGTCTCTCCTTGTATGTATTTTTCTTACTGTGTTGTTCTCTATTTGGGTTTATCTCTCTCTCTCTCTCTCTCTCTCTCTCTCTCTCTCTCTCTCTCTCTCTCTCTCTCTCTCTCTCTCTCTCTCTCTCTCTCGTGTGTGTGTGTGTGTGTGTGTGTGTGTGTGTGTGTGTGTGTGTGTGTGTGTGTGTGTGTGTGTGTGTGTGTGTGTGTGTGTGTGCATGATGTCTTATTTCGTGTTTTCCTTTTTACTTATTACTAATTTCCTATACAGTAATCTACTTTCCTTTTGCTTCCTTCATTTCCTTCCATATTTTCACTCAAAACTTCATTTCGTTGACTCCTCCTCCTCCTCTTCCTCCTCCTCTTCCTCTGTAACCTCATAAAAACAATGTGAAAAAGTACTTTACATAACAGTTCGTCATTAGAATATTACCAGTGGTTCTCAGTTTTCCGTGCATATTTCAATAGAAGCAAAACATGAAAGTAGAACCACATGATTTTCCATCGCGTTCTGCATCCAGGAATCCTCGTTCTCCTCATCTGGTTAACTTTTGCCCAGAACGATTAGGAAATTGAGTGGATGAAAAAAAAGAATTGAGTTATATAAGTTCCCCCTTTCAAAAGTAATTTTCTGTAAAGGTGTCTTTCTTTCCACCTTACATCAAAAAGAGTTGACATTGGATTACCTGTGGAGAGTGTTCTTTGTGGCTGCCGAGATGCCGAGTGTGTAATCTTCTAATGGTGGTATGACACATTACTTCATTTGCAACAGACTTAGTAAACATGTTAGTGCCGAGACAATAAGGAACTTTAATCCCTTCAGTACTGGGACACATTTTTACCTTGAGATTTCTGTACAATTAGATCATTTTATTGACATTACGAAGTGTTTATGAAGTTCAGAAGATTAATGGCCACAGTCTTCACTATTTCAATATCTCACATGTTAGTGCCGAGACAATAAGGAACTTTAATCCCTTCAGTACTGGGACACATTTTTACCCTGAGATTTCTGTACGATTAGATAATTTTATTGACATTACGAAGTGTTTATGAAGTTCAGAAGATTAATGGCCACAGTCTTCACTATATTAATATCTCACATGAGTGTCTGAAGCTGTACAAAATCACCAGATAGTAAGCAGAATGAATATGAAATCGTGTCATAGTATTCAAGGGGATAAAATGATCAGAAAACTTCAATACGAACGATAGGTGTGTATGTTTTCTGTAAGGACTTTCATGGTTAGGTCTTCTGGTTTGTCACAATTATATGTTTATTGATTATTTTTTTCTCCTGTGTTCTTAGTTCAAAGCTTAACTGTTTCTCTCCTATGTTCTCGATCTGTTAGCATTCAGAACACTATACAATATATCTGCATGGAAACAGAAAGAGAAAAACAGAATTAATACAATGTAGAATAAGAAAAATTGCCAAGAAAGTTAGACGTTTATGCAGCAAAAGAGTTAAACGAATTTACACACATAAAACGGACAAATAAACACAACTAATTCCATTCAAACACTGCTCATCCCGCCCAAACACACCCCCAGTGCAGACCGAGAAGCACCAATCCAGCCCAAACACCACCCAATCTATGCCAAGTTCCGCTTATTCCGCCCAAACGCCGATTATTCCGCCCAAATCACCCCAATCCCGCCCAAATACCGCCGCGGGACAACCGTATACCGCCAAGCTGAGGGGAACAAGTCTCCTCCTTCACGTTCCTTCACCAGCAGGTCGTCTCCTCGTTAACAGACGCGCCTACACGCCCACACATCACCCCCTGCACAGGAAATGAGGCTCCGTTGGGGTAGATTCACACTACTTGAGGGAATAAAATGAAAAGATAAAATAAACGTGAAGGAGACAGATCGATAAAGCAATAGCGTTCCTCCTCCTCCTCCTCCTCCTCCTCCTCCTGCTGCTGCTCTTCTCTCTCTCCTCCTCCTCTCTCTCCTCCTCCCTCCTTTCCTTCATCCTTCCTCTCTCCCTGCACGTCTCCCTCCCTTCCTCGTCCTCCTTCCTAACCCGTTTATAGTCTCTTAATTTAACTGGGATTAAGACCATTTCACTGAGCGAGCCGCCAGACCTGTCCGTGCGGGGATGAGGTGACGAGAAGCACGATTGTGGCTCTTAAGAACGATCAGATTCTCTTTCCAGGGATTTTAAAACGATTCGATCCGCCTCCCAAGGTTTAAAGAATAGTAGTGATAGAATACTCATTATATTCAAATCAAGAGGGAAATACTCAAAATAAATCAGGGCAAGAACGTGATTAAATAGTTATTATGTTTAAAGCAGCAAAGGAATATGAAGGTAAGGACAAAATGAAACAGCTGGTCGTGGAAAAAAAGAGAAAACATAGCAAAGGAAAAAAAAAAACGAGGGTGGAAAAAATATGCGAGTGAAGGAAAGATTGAGCTGATTTTTTTTAAAGGAAAACTTACGAGGAAGCGAAGGAGGTTTTACGGTACAAAAGAATAAATAATGAGGAAGAAAAAAGTAGAAAAATAATGACGAAAAAAACACTGAATACTAGAAGAGTAAAGAATATTCAACTTTCTCCATAAACCACAAAGAAAGAGAGAGAGAGAGAGAGAGAGAGAGAGAGAGAGAGAGAGAGAGAGAGAGAGAGAGAGAGAGAGAGAAAAGAGACAGAGAGATGAAAGAAGACTGAACAAATGAATGGCATCAATAAACAAGTAAACAATTTAATGAAGCGAATTAATGAACCACAAAACATGAAGGAGAGACGAGTGACAGATAAGAGTGAGATGAGAAGATGAGTCGAGTAATGAAAGATGAATGAAAAACAGAAGAAAAGTACGAGATGGATTAAATGAGGGGAAATGAGAGGGAGATGAGTGGAATGAGTAAGAAATGAGAGGGAGGCGAGCGGAATGAGTGAGAAATGAGAGGGAGATGAGTGGAATGAATAAGAAATGAGAGGGAGGCGAGCGAAATGAGTGAGAAATGCATGGGACATGAGTGGAATGAATGAGAAATGAGAGGAAGATGAGTGGAATGAGTAAGAAATGAGAGGGAGGCGAGCGAAATGAGTGAGAAATGACAGAGATGAGTGGAATGAATGAGAAATGAGAGGAAGGTGAAAGGAATGAGTGAAAAAAGAGAGATGAGTGGAATGAGTGACAAATGAGAGGGAGATGAGTGGAATGAGTGAGAAATTAGAGGGATATGAGTGGAATGAGTGGGAAATGAGAGGGAGATGAGTAGAATGAGTGAGAAATGAGAGGGAGATGAGAGGGAGATGAGTGGAATGAGTGAGAAATGAGAGGGAGATGAGTGGAATGAGTGAGAAATAAGAGGGAGATGAGTGGGAGACGACATGAAGGGAGTGAGATGAGCTGATAATTCTAAGAGATATGAAAGAGATAATACAGAAACAGATGGATGAAATGACGGATGACGATGGTTGAAAGGAGATGAAGAGACGATGAACAGTGAAGGAGATGAATATGAGATGACACGTGCTAGAAAGAATATTGATAAAGAATAATTGTGAAAAATGAGCTGATTATTTTTAAAGGAAAAAGAAAAAAAAGAGAAGAAAAATTAAAGAAAGGAAAGGAGGACCAAAACGAAAATAAATAAAAAAAAAATGAGCAAAAAACACAGAATGATACATACAGGAAGTGGAAGAAAGAGAAAAATACAGTGTAGAAAAAAAAATATATAATGAAGGAGAAATAAAAAAAAAAGATCATAAAAGCTACATGACCACTAACAACAAAAATGAACAAAAAAAAAAATCCCCCACGGCAACAATGAAAATGACAACAAACCCGCAAGAAAACATCCACAAAGACTGCAAACGATAGAACAAAAGACGAAAAAACAAACACGTGACATGAGGATAACGTAATGAATGCATACAATAACAATAGTGTAAAAAAAAAAAAAAAAAAAAAACAGGAAATAGCTGGAGAATGATGTCACCCAGAGAGAGAGAGAGAGAGAGAGAGAGAGAGAGAGAGAGAGAGAGAGAGAGAGAGAACATTGGCGAGGACAAGAAAAACAAGGAAGCCAGCGCTCACACACACACACACACACACACACACACACACACACACACACACACACACACACACACACACACACCTCATGACAAACCTCCTTATTATCGATGTCAGGCCGCGACGGATCACCCAGGAGGAGGAGGAGGAGGAGGAGGAGGAGAGTCCCCGTCAGGTGCGGGGCGACGGGTGGTGGAGCGTAACAAGAACGGAGCGAGAGGAGCAAAACAGGTGAGGCCTCAGGGTGGAGGAAGAGGAAGAGGACGAAGACGAAGAGGAGGAGGAGGAGGAAGAAGAGGAGGAGGAAGGAGAGGAGGACGAATGTGCTGGTAACTCGGAGGATGTCTCTGGTTGTGGTGGTGATGATGGTGGAAAAAGAAGAGGAGGAGGAGGAGGAGGAGGAGGAGGAGGAGGAGGAGGACCAAAGAGGATGACTATGAAGATGAACAACACTAACTAACAGAAGAAGAAGAAGAAGAAGAAGAAGAAGAAGAAGAAGAAGAAGAAGAAGAAGAAGAAAATAAGAAAAAAGAAGAAGAAAAAGAAGAAGCAGAAGGAGGAGGATGAAAAGAAGAAGAAGAAGAAGAAGAAGAAGAAGAAGAAGAAGAAGAAGGATAATAACGATATTTTTCTCCTCAACTTGAAGGAAATAAACGAACTCGGAAATGGACCTAACCCCACACACACACACACACACACACACACACACACACACACACACTCCTAAGGGATTCCACGTCTGATCCAATTCTCTACTTCTACTCTTGTTTTGACACTAAAATATCAAAAGCAACGTGAAGGAAAAATAGGAAAAAGCTTATCTACCTTATCATTTCAATTATCTTCTCTCTTCCTTCCTCTCTTTCTTCTTTCATTTCTCTCATCTTTCCTGCCCTACTATTCATTCCTTTTCTTCCTTTTTTTTTCTTTTTTTCCTTCGTCTGTTTCTTTAATTGATGTTTCGCTCTTCTTCTCTCGTCTTGTTCCTCCTTCATTCCTTCTTTTTGCCTCCTTTCTTCCCTCTTTCCTTCTTGGATTATTCGCTTCCTTATCACCACAGTCTCTCTCTCTCTCTCTCTCTCTCTCTCTCTCTCTCTCTCTCTCTCTCTCTCTCTCTCTCTCTCTCTCTTCAACACACACTTAATTACGTAGTTCACTTAGTCATCATCATCATCATCATTATCATCATCATCATTATCATCATCGTCATCATCATCATCAGCAGCAGCAGCACAAGGAGGAGAGAATAAAAGGATGCAAGGATGAGATAGACAGGGAAGAATGAAAACGGAAAGGGAGAGAGAGGAAACAAAACGATAATGAGGCAGGAAAAGAAGGACGTGGGGGGAGGGAAAGGGAGAGAGATAGAGAGAATGAAGGAAAAGAACGAAGAAGGGAGATAAAACAAGGAACGGAGAAAATAATAATAATTGGAAAGGAATTGGAAGGAAAATAGAGAGAGAGAGAGAGAGAGAGAGAGAGAGAGAGAGAGAGAGAGAGAGAGAGAGAGAGAGAGAGATGGCTTCCGCGGAGTTGACTAACAGGATGATACTAATACAACTCCTGTTTTGCTGTAATAGACGTGAGAGGAGGAAAAAGATGGCGATTCACTAGTGATGATAAGGTTTTGCGAACGGAGGAGGAGGAGGAGGAGGAGGAGGAGGAGGAGGAGGAGGAGGAGGAGGAGGAGGAGGAGGAGGAGGAGGAGGAGGAGGAGGAGGAGGAGGAGGAGGAGGAGGAGGAGGAGAGGCGGGAAGGAAGAGGAGGAAGAGGAGAGGAGGTAACCACAGCGTAGGGCAGGAGGAATGTAGGTGAAAAAAAGGGAGTAATACAGGTAAAGATTCAGAGAGAAGAGGCGGGAAGGAAGGGATTGGAGGGAAGGAGAAGGATTAAAGGGAAGAAATAATGTAAAGAGAAAAGAAGATGGAGAGAGAAGGTAAGCTTGTAAGGGAGAGAGGAGAGGGAGGTGAAAAGAAAGGAAGGAAAAGGAGGAGAAAGGATAATGGCTGGAGATAGAATAAAATGGAGAGATAGGAAGGAAATACGAGTAAAATTGATACAGAGAGAGAGAGAGAGAGAGAGAGAGAGAGAGAGAGAGAGAGAGAGAGAGAGAGAGAGAAAGTAAAGAAAATACGTGGTAAAATAAAGTAAAACAAAAAAGAACGTGAAATGAAGCAGAAAGAAGAAAAGAAATTAAGAAAGTCACGAAAATCAATGAGGAAGGGAAGAAAAAAGAGAAAAAGAAGGAAATAGAGAAGGGAAGAGTGCGGAGGAAGTAACGGGAATGGAACAGGAAATGAGGAGGCAAAGAAGGAAGGCCAAAAGAGATAAACAGAAAAGATGATGGCAAAATGGGAAGGATGAGAAGAATAGCGAGAGGAAAGAAAGGAAATAGAGCCATGGAAAAAGAAATAGAGATAAGAAGTGGAGACAAATGGAGGAAAACGTGGAGGAGAGAGATAAAGAGAGTGGGAGGGATGGAAGAAGGAAGAGAGAGAAAAAGGAATTACCTTCAGAGAGAGACAAGTTTGTGAATAGGGAGGAGGAGGGGGAAGAGGAGAAGGAGGAAGAGGAGAAGGAAGAGGCGGTTATTACGGAGAGAGAGAGAGAGAGAGAGAGAGAGAGAGAGAGAGAGAGAGAGAGAGAGAGAGAGAGAGAGAGAGAGAGAGAGAGAGAGAGAGAACATGAGTCAACTTCAAAAGAACATAAGAGGTATTAAGAATAAGAGGACGAGAATACAAAGAAAGAATAAAGAAGAAGAAGAGGAGGAGGAGGAGGAGGAGGAGGAGGAGGAGGAGGAGGAGAATTTAACACCACGTATCAAGTAAAGGCAAGAGACACCACCTTCCTTCACCACCAAGGTTATGCCAGAGAGAGAGAGAGAGAGAGAGAGAGAGAGAGAGAGAGAGAGAGAGAGAGAGAGAGAGAGAGAGAGAGAGAAAGAGGTTTGTTTATTTGATATTTCCTTTGCCACGAAACTAAGACTAGAATTTCAAAACTATAAAAATAATTTCAAAAACATACGAACGAGAGAGAGAGAGAGAGAGAGAGAGAGAGAGAGAGAGAGAGAGAGAGAGTATACAAAGAGGGAGACGATGAACAAGTATAATAGCGCAGTAATTGGATAAAGACTATGAAAGGAACGAGGAATAGCGATTAAAAGATTCTCTCTTAAAGGCGAAGCGGAACTGAAAATAAGAGGAAAGGGAGACGCTAAGAAACGGTGAGAAGCGAAGAGAGGAGCTGGAGGGGACGCGATAAGGAGAGGTGGAGGGTGCGGAGGCGTTTGAGGAAAGATAAGAAGAGAAAAGGAAAGGGAGAGAATGAATTAGTTTAAATCAGTGTTCTAAAGGATCTGTGTTATTAATTAATGGAAATACCTTGTGGAGAAAAGTAAAGAGGAAGATTGAATTTTTAAGAGCACCATAGAATATAGTCTTGTTAATAATTCACTTTACTTGCTTTCTTAATTTCTTTATTGTTATTGTTATTGTTTCTACTAAATCATTATGTAACAAATCATTCAACTGACGTGTTGAAAAGATTCTAAAATAAAGATTCTAAAAAGTAAAACGCACTCAACTTTTTTTTTAATTTACTAAAATCTCCATGATGATTCCTTCTTTGTACTCTCTGCTATAATAATAATAATAATATTTCTTGACTTTAACACAAAACGGTTCGTATAAGTTACTCCAAGCGTTTATATTTGAAGTTGAAATTCAAAAATACTTCTTGTTTTGTTTTTAAATGAACGAGATAACAAGGTTTATAACTAGAAGGAGCATTAGAGGGAGAAAAAAAAAACTTAATTGTTACATGAGATGGTGGAAATTTTCTACAGAAGAGTAAAATAAATAATAGATAAACATGTGATTTAATGGAAAAAATTTTGATATATACTGACAATTCCTTGGTATAAAAAAGTGAGTGGGGGCTTATAATCTCACACACACACACACACACACACACACACACACACACACACACACACACACTCTCTCTCTCTCTCTCTCTCTCTCTCTCTCTCTAAGGTATGCATTTCCTTCCTATCTATTCCTTCTCCTCCTCTTCCTTTACTTCTTACTAATAAAAGATCTTCATGAGTTTTCCTCTGTTTCTCTTCTATTAAAACCATTAAAAATCCTCCTAGGTCTTGCTCTTCTTCCTCCTCCTTCTTTCTCCTCCTCCTCCTCTCCTCGCGTCGTACATCGTGAGCAACACTCGCCTCCGATTCGATCCCGCGCTAAAATTAGATCAGCCTGCCACCTTCCTAGGGTTGCCTTCCCCCTCCCCCCTTCATCCTCTGCCACCCCCCCCCACCAAGTCGCCCCTGTGAAAACCGCAAAGCACATCTAACTCGGCGACCAGTCCGCCCAACACACACACACACACACACACACACACACACTGAGGAATCTCCACTTAGAGCCTTAGAAACAGTTTATGCGACCTCTCTTACTCATACTCCTGCTTCTCCAACTCCTCTACCTCCTCCTCCTCTTCTTCTTCATCCTGTTTCTTCTCTTCTAGCCTTGTAAGGAAAAAAAAAACTCTTATGATTTTCCTTTGTGTTTCTTTCTGTTCCTCCTCTCTCTCGTTCAGTCTTGTATCAGCCTATCTTGTCTTTTGTGTTTCTGATTCTTCTCTTCTTCCTTTTCCTCCGATAGTCTTATAATTGTAATAGCCTAACTTTTCGCTTCTTGCTTCTCCTTTTGTTTCTTCTCCTTTTCCTTCTTTTCCTCCTCTCTAGTCTTGTATCAGCCTATCTTGTAGCTTATTGTTGTTCCTTTGTGTTTGTTTCTTCCCCTCTTCCTCCTTTTCCTCTAGCTTTGTATCAGCCTATCTAGTCGCTTGTGTTTCTGTTTTTTCTCCTCTTCTTCCTTTTCCTCCTCTAGTCTTGTAATAGCCTATCTTGTCGTTTCTTGATCTTCCTTTGTGTTTCTGTTCCTTCTCCTCTTCCTCTTCTATAGTCTCATAACAGTCTATCTTGTCGCTTCTTGTTCTTCCTTTATGGGTCTCTAACTCTCTTCCTTCTTTTCCTCCTCCAGTCTTTTAATTGTAACAGCATACCTTGTCATTTCTTGCTCTTCCTTTATGTTCCTTAGTGTTTATGTTCTTCCTCTTCCTCCTCTTCATCCTCCTCCTCCTCCTCCTCCTCCTCCTCAGCATTAAAATTCCCAACGTGACTCATCAGGCGATCTCGCGGAAGAATTCTATTACACAACTTGGCCCAGACCCGCCCCGCCGCGCCAGAGCCAACCGGGATCGCCGCAACTGAATTATGAATCTTAATTTTCCACCAAACTCGCCCTAACTTGCAGGAATTGGGTTAAGTTAGCAACCAAATCGACCTCAACCATCCCCCTCCACTCCTTCCTATCACTAACATATATTCTTCCTTCCTTCCTTCTTTCTTTCCTTCCTCTTATCATTCTTCTCCTTCTGCTGGTCTCGTTAACATATACTCGCCTCATCGTCCTTATCTTATCTTTTTCCTCATCCTCCTGGTCTTTATTCTTGTGCCCTTCTCAGTCTCTTTCCGCTGGTCTCCTCCCGCTGCCGTTTGCACCACCTCGGGTATTGTGTCCACGCGTTGGGTTGAATAAATCCGCATTGGTGGTCACTCTTCTGTTGCTACGTTTCAAACTCTTCTTTTTGTACCTCTTTGTTGGCGCCGCTTGAAAGAGATTTTTTTTTTTTCACTTTCTCTCTATCTCTCTCTTTTTTCCGCTCGTTGTCTTGGATAAAACAGAAGAAAAATGTGACCGTCTGTTTTCTTTTAAGCGCGGTTTATTTCCACAAAAGTATTCGAAGGTATAATTTGCTATGTTGGTGTTCCTCTTCTTTTTCCATATTTGTCTCTTGCTCCTCTTAGCCAAAGTTAGCGAAGTGTGGTGGAGGGAAACACATTACCTTGCGGCAGTCTATCCTGTTCTCCGGCGCGCAGTTCACTAATAGCAGTGTGTAGTTCTGCAGATAGTGTCATTATAGACCATCGTATAATTGCCAAAATCACCACGGCAGGTAAACAGACAAAAGCAGATAAGCAGAGACGGGTGAACATACAGATAGAAGTAAGCAAGTAGAGAGAAGACATTCAGGCTGGCAGGCTGGAAGAAGCAGGCAGACAGATAAGCAGAGATGCAAGCGGTGGAGGAGGAGGTAGACAGACATGGAGTTAGGTGAATATGAAGGCAGGTAGAGATGTAAGCAGGCAGATAGACAGATAAATAAATTGACAGAAAGGGAGTTAAGCGGACATGCAAAAAAGCAGAAGCAGGCAGGAAGAGAAACAGACAGACTATGAAGTAGGGCGACAGAAGCCAGACAGACAGACACTAAGTTAGGCGGGCAGGCAGGCAGACAGACGGGCAAGGAGGCGGCAAGTGGAGCGACCTTTCACAGGTATCCGTTGCGGTGAGGGGACATGGACCAAGACAGAAAATCTGCATCACTCTGCATACATCACGGATCAGGCGCTCCAGTTGACGTTCTGGCTATAACGTAATTCATCAGCTGTCACCGAGGCACGTGGCGGCGGCGGCGGCAGCAGCGACTTACTGACTCACTCAGCCATTAAAATGTGGACCACAACTTGCTACCAGTGATACAGAAACCCGCGAGAAACTGTCTACATCTTCAACAACCTTTTTGCTCTCTCACCACAATTTTGCAAGGTCACAGACGATTAGCAGAGTTCCTAAGAGTATTTCTCATGTTGATATGTAAGAATCTTGTTAATATGTCACAAGAACCTAAAGACACCCTTAAAACCCGTATAACTTCAATTAAAGCCTTTTGAATTGGTTGAATGTGGCGCAGTGTTTCGCAATATGTTCCTTAATGGTAGCATCGATCTGAATACCCTTAAGACGAGCAGCGGTGCCAATAGAATATGAACTGTAAGGTGTAAGGAATCTAATTGTCTCCAGTGTCGGACTGAAACCTTCTACAGCATTCACAGACATGATGATTTACAAGAATGTTTGGTTTGATGAGTTTTGACTCTCACATGGCGCTCGGATCAGGAGAAAATGCTATACTTTTCCCACTAAAAGATATAAAAAACAGATTTCTTTAATTTGCAAGTCCTCAAATATGCAAAGAATCAATCGGATATTAAGTGTTGAGTGACGTTAGTGTACCAAAATACTTATGACCAAAGAAGAACGCTAAATACAGTGGCAATTTGTGTAGCGAGTAATTCTACAGCTCACTATGACCATATGAGAATGACAAGTGGAAGATGCAACACACTTGGCACTGGGTACACGAGGGTGGAGGTGAGAGACTCCTGAGCTTGGCGCTGAATGTTGTAGATGCTGATAATTAATTTCCTCCACGTTTGACACAGGAAGACTTATATGACGAACTGGGCTTCCGGTAGACTGCTAGCACGCCGACACGGGAGAAAACATGGAAACACGGTGCAGGAGACTCGCAAACACCACTGGGTAAGCAAGGAGGGAACAGGCAAACATCCCAGGACAGAAGGGAAAAATATAACTAATGTGACTTCAAAGCATCTGTTCCACGCACCGGTAAATACAGAAAATTACAACAGACACAACGGAAGCATGACAAAACGACATTTCAAATTACAGTGGTTTTGAAATGTACACTCAACAAGGACATGCATTACCACTATTACTATTACCATCACCATCATCGTCATCGTCACCATGTTAGTCTCTGTGATTCTGTGATTCCAGTGCACATATAAAGCTTTTCTCCATACCTTCCTCTCACCTCGGTTAACTGTCCTTCTATTCCAAGTCACCATAAATAACAATTCATATTTCAAGAACGTAAAAATAAATAAAAACGTGAACAGAAACCACACGCAAAAATTAAGATGTTACATTCTTATTGCACTTAATGTATAGATAAGTAGTCAATATAGCTTTATCATAGGTTGCTCTCTCTCTCTCTCTCTCTCTCTCTCTCTCTCTCTCTCTCTCTCTCTCTCTCTCTCTTAGTTACTTTGCGCTCCAAAAAAATAAATGAAAAAAAATCGAAGAGACCAAAATGAGAGACTGTTTCGACACAATCTTGCTTTATAAATAATTATTACCATTGACATACAGTAAAAACACACAACACAGTACCAGAACATAATAAACACGAAAGCGACTATATACTGACCACGTTCATTGTGTATCTTTGAGTTCAGTATCAGCATCAAGGGAAGGGGGAAGTGGGTGGTGGGTTGTGTCCTCCTCCTTCTCTCCCTCCCTTTCTCTCTTCCTCCCAGCGAGCAGAGTAATATCAAGTAACAGTGAGCCTCGGAGACTATTCAACTTCCTGGGTTGAAATGAGCTTCCACTTGCGGCGTGACTCAGATGTCGCCACGTGTGTGATGGTGATAATGACGAGTTTTACTGATGGGTCTAACTGATGATTTTCCTGCTTTTCTTCTAATAATCCTCCTTGTTTTCTCTTTCTTTTCCTATGGTTATTTTCTTCCTGATCTTTACGCATTTTTCTTCTGCTGTTTCCTTCTGCTGTTCCTTCTCTTTCTCTTCATCGTATAGCTTTCTTCTTCTTCTTCTTCTTCTTCTTCTTCTTCTTCTTCTTCTTCTTCTTCTTCTTCTTCTTCTTCTTCTTCTTCTTCTTCTTCTTCTTCTTCTTCTTCTTCTTCTTCTTCTTCTTCTCATCTTCTTCTTCTTCTTCTTCTTCTTCTTCTTCTTCTTCTTCTTCTTCTTCCTTCTCCCTCTTCCTTTTCCTTTCTTCACAGTTTAACAAATATCTAAGTAGTTTAGTAGATACCTTAGTTACAGACCAATAGATCTCGTGATACTTCTTCTTTCTAAATATCCCTCCTCCTCCTCCTCCTCCTCCTCCTCCTCCTCCTCCTCCTCCTCCTCCTCCTCCTCCTCCTCCTCCTCCTCCTCCTCCTCCTCCTCCTCTTCCTCCTCCTCTTTCTCCTCCTCCTCTTCATTATTACTCATCACTAAAAACTAAGAATCAAGGGAACAAAACTATATTCAAAACCTTTCTTAATTAACCTTACTTTCACGAGAGAGAGAGAGAGAGAGAGAGAGAGAGAGAGAGAGAGAGAGAGAGAGAGAGAGAGAGAGAGAGAGAGAGAGAGAGAGAGAGAGAGAGAGAGAGAACGAAGCTTGAAATCTTACCACAATGAAATAGGACTTCCTTTAACCCAAGGAAGGTCAGTCTCAGTAACTGGAGATGAGGAAGAGAGACGTAAGGAGGTCACCTGACGGAACTCACCTGAAATATAAAGGTAATCACATCAGAGAGAGAGAGAGAGAGAGAGAGAGAGAGAGAGAGAGAGAGAGAGAGAGAGAGAGAGAGAGAGAGAGAGAGAGAGAGTAAAAGAACACTATAAGAAAAAGTTATCAACATTTATACAATTCACTACATATAATATCGTTTTACCACTGTATAACTTTATTCTTTACAAATATAAAAAATAAATAAATAACAATAATAATTCATCTCTATACGTATATCATTCAAATTTCTATCAAATCTAACTCAAATTTTTAACACTTGACTACATTGTTACATATTCCTTTCCTTCTTCCAATCCTTTATCTTGCATCCTCTTCCCAGTCCTTTATCATGCATTCCCCTTTACCTTCCTTCCCAGTCCTTTATCATGCATTCCCTTCCCAATCCTTTACCTTCCATTCCTCTCCTTCTCCCAATCCTTTATCTTGCATTCCTCTACTCCCAACTCTTTATCTTGCATTCTCGTTCTAATCCTTTATCTTGCATCCTTCTCCCTCCAGTCCTTTACTTTGCAATCCTTTCCTTCTCCCAATCTTTTACCTTGCATTTTTCTCGTCCCAATTCTCTATCCATTTTTATTTCCACGATTTCCTCTCTATAGTCATGACTAAAAACAGGTGGACATGACGTCACTGAAGGAGCGTTGAGGAGCGTGTGGGCTCGTAATATTAGCACCAAATCAGAGGGCGGCGAGGTGCGGTTCTTAATCTCGCCCCAGAGACCCAATGAGGCAACGTTTCTGGTCTGTATAAAGCAACGTCACGTGATCGACAAGAGAATGGTGAATGTGGTAATACAAAATTTCCCTCTAGTGTGAACTGAAAGAAGAATACGTTTTAGGCTATTTTTCTTTTAGATATGTTCTTTTTCAGATAAGATTTTTTTCAGATAATAAAGGAAACTTTCTTCATTTCTATGTCAGAAAATGGACGAAAACATTCGAAACATTTCTCATGTAAGGCAATAATGGATTACTTTCGATGCAAAATAACAAAGACAAAACGTAATAAACTTTATTGCGGCTACAGTAATAGAGAAAAGAATCTTCTTTATTCTCTCGAGTTTTGCTCACTAAAAACTCAAGAATGAGGTAAGACTGCCAAACTTAATACTCTCATTACAATTCACAGCATTGAAATTAATATATGAAATCTTCATAAAACCCTTCAAAATAAATAGGAATAAAAAATATTAGTCACATATTTTGTAATGTCTATCCTGTAAAATGTTTGGAGATGACTGTAGAACGAGAGGAAGTGTCCCTGAGTGGTCAGTGACGAAGGAAAGATACAGAACAGCAGTGAATGGCTAAAGGTCTAGTACTCACCAATCACCTATAATGAGTTTCGATTCGGAACTTCATATCCACAAAGTTCATATCAAAATTATTAATTCAATTATAACATTATAATACATTCACGACCTCCACACCCAGTACACATCTTTACTTCCAACACAAACCAACTAGAAAACATACCACCGCTGCCTATAGACAAACATGACCCCTGAATTACCATACATCCCTTGCACGCTCACAAACCTACGAGACAAAACACACAAACGAACTCAAAACAACTCCATTTGAATCACGTGAGCATTTGCATCCTTATGAGCGCTGCAGCTAGAGTAGAACGTGCCCAGATAGAGCAACCGGCTTTCAGAGCAGCTTCTAACAATGAGAAGGAAGGAAGCAACGCGTCAGGGAGCGCAAAGGATACACTCTATGAAGAACCTTTGACTTTTAGAGTTATAAATAATTGTATTCGCTTAAAAGCACATATGGGTGATTGTTCCTTACGGATTGCTGAGTGGAACAGAAATGGCGTAAAAAGATGTTTTGACAGTCACACGGAAAAGAAAATAAGTAATAAACATTAATTCGGTGTTTTTTTTCGGGTAAAAAAAATAATTTAAGAGACTGTGATAGAGAGAAAACACTGTCTCACTATCTAGAAAAAACGTAGGTGAATAAAAGCAAACCCGCACAATAGTTTAATGGTTCCGTGAAAGACTGTGTTAATCTCACCAATATATCAGCCCTATTAACGAGAATAGGCTTGATTCCCTCACTACAGCTATTTTCCACTGTTATACAGACGATTAATCGGGTTCTCAAGAGTGTTTATCATGTTAACCTTTGACTGACACTTGGTACACTTTTACCTAATTGCCAATCACTCTGAAACGACTTTCCTTACTCTACAATCACATCCAGTCTTTGAACTGAGAAAAAATAGCAAAACGCAATACTTTCATCGTTAACTTTTTCATAGATGTTTAAAAAGAACATGCATTACTTCTGTTGCTGCTAATTGTTTTGCATCGCTTTATAAATCATGTTATGTCACTAAAACAGCGAAAACACACACAAAAAAAAAAAACATTGCAAATCCAACTAACAAAGTTTTTTTTTTTTATAGTGGTGGTGCGGCACAGAAGCGTTACAGGAAAAATGTTGGCAATGCGTCACTCGGCACAAACGCCATTAGAGTTAGGCGTAGTATTTCTGTCAGGACTCAGGTGTCGCTCCACGTCCGCCTCGAATAGACGTTACAGTAATGATCCAAACTAACCTACAAAAAAAAATAAATAAAATAATACCTTCCTTTAGAGGCAAGAAGTACGTTAATTGTCTCTTATGTAGCGTAAACGAGAGATGACCACCTATCTCTGGAAGCAGCATTAGCTCTCTCACCTTTCTCTCCTGAATAAATAGCACCAAAGGTGACTGAAATGATGATAACGCCAGCGCCATAAGCATCAACAAATCCCGGTGCTCGAGAGTCGGCACCCTGACTAGCCTGCACTGCGACCGTCAGGGAGCAGAGAGAGAGAGAGAGAGAGAGAGAGAGAGAGAGAGAGAGAGAGAGAGAGAGAGAGAGAGAGAGAGAGAGAGAGAGAGAGAGAGAGAGAGAGAGAGAGAGAGAGAGAGAGAGAGAGAGAGAGAGAGAGAGACCACACACACACACACACACACACACACACACACACACACACACACACACACACACACACACACACACACACACACACACACACACACTCACAAGAAAGGGAATGAGAAAAGACTGAACTATGTATAAAGCCGAGGACAATGCTGTGAGAGAGAGAGAGAGAGAGAGAGAGAGAGAGAGAGAGAGAGAGAGAGAGAGAGAGAGAGAGAGAGAGAGAGAGAGAGAGAGAGAGAGAACAAAAAAGAGAACGAGAGAGAGGAACACAAAGAGACAAGATTTCAATGCATCTGGAGTTGACGTCCGGGCATCGATCCCTCCTACTATGGTGCCTCTTTTGTCCTTTGTGTCAAGCTAAACACTGACTTTTCTTCTTGTCATATGCACTCCTTCGATGTCTCCCCTCCACCACCACTACCACTACCACCACCAACGCTACCACTATCGCCACTATCAGAAAGCGAAACAAGAAAAGCATGCAGTGTTGTGGCTCTAAAACTCCATTTCTGTAAACTTATATAGGCACAGATATAGAAGGAAAAGAACCTGTTGTCCTCACGTGGAAAGGGAAGGTAAGGTATTGAGACTAAAATCTTCACCATGTTTTTCTCTCTCACTTTTTTTTTTTCCTTTGGTTGAGATTCCTTACAGGCTCACGTCTTATTCTTTACCGCGTCCGCATTGTCCACAATTCCAGTAGCAGTGGTGGTGGTAGTAGTAGTAGTAGTAGTAGTAGTAGTAGTAGTAGTAGTAGTAGTAGTAGTAGTAGTAGTAGTAGTAAAAAAAAGACGCTTGTTCCTTTTTATTACGAGTTATTTTTCGAAGTGATATGAAAGACGAGGTTCTGACACGCGGCTAAGGTGAGGGAAGAGAGAAACATAAAAAAAAAAATCTATGAAGGGTGAAGGAGAGTTGAGGATACCGCTGAGTGCAAGTGAGGCTGGGCAGAGGTGAGACAAGGTGAGGGTACCGCTGCGTGAAGGGAGGCTGGGACGCGGTGACAGTAGAGATGTGACGCTAGATGGAGTGACAGTGATTGGGTGACGTAGGGTAAAAGTGACGGGGAAAAAGGTGACGTAAGATGGCGGTGACGGAGAGACTCGATTCACAGGCCACCGGGCATCACACACACACACACACACACACACACACACACACACACACATTACCACAACCACCAGGCAGAGTTTCCCCGCGAAAAATAACAACAATAACAATACCCGAACTGGAGAAGCATCCGTTGTTAAGTCATTACGAAGCACACACGCATTGTCGTGAGTGTAGGAAATCACCTTTACGGAGACTACGAATGTCTAAAATTGCTTCAAATATTTGCAAGGAGACGCAGCGGTGGAGGAGACGAAGGCTAGACTGCCCCGCGGCTACCCGTAACAGCCTTGACAGACCGCAGAGGGACGACCGGCGACTCTGGCAACGGCTAGTAATGACAGTGGCGGCAGGACGACCAGGACTACCGCGGCCACGAAACACGATACTGGAAATGCTCCCCCGTCTTGAGCAGCCCCCGGCAGCCAAACGGACCGCGTCTCTTGGATTCGAACATGCAGACCTCGGGCTCCTCTTCCCCATCTCTCTCAGGACAATATTCTGAAACACTTCTGCGCCCTCTACTACTTTCAAAAGACTCTAGTTGAAGCTACTCGGGTATTAAGGATGTATCTTCAATGGTTCTAGTGACAGATTAACAAGACCTCTAAATTTTAAGCAGACGAAATCCCCTTGAGAACCCTGAACTTATGCGGATTTTATAAATGGCCAATGTGAGAGCAAAGCGTTTCTGAATACCGGCCTTTCTTCCTCTGCAGGAGTGTGGAGTCCTTCCCGAGGTTTTGTAGAGCGTTAAGTAACCAAGACACACCGGAACGTAATGAAGAGGGAGAGGCAGGGAGGGAGTGCGGCCTCAGGTGTGCCTCGGGGCCGTGTCAGGTGTGAGAGGTAAGCCAGCCGCAGCATTCCCCGTTCAGCTCATCGCACAGACTCAAATATGCGACCGCTAACCCTACCTCGTGGAAATAAACGAAGAGAATTAACTACTCAGCTAGGTGGAATTATCTTATCATATTCCGCTTCTTATTTTCTCTCTTTTTTGTGTTTATTTGGATAGAGTGGACAAACTGTTCGCATTACTTCATTACGAGATGCTTGGTTGATCTTCAGTATGAGGAAGAAAAGAAGGAAGAAGTGACAAGGCAACCATTTTTTCTTTAGCTATCGGTCCTTTCACCCGTCCATTAACTCAGTATTGTATAACATAAAGCGTTCACCTCTTCTGGAAATAAGAACTACGAAACTTTACACTTATTTGATGCTCTCTCTCTCTCTCTCTCTCTCTCTCTCTCTCTCTCTCTCTCTCTCTCTCTCTCTCGTACAGTAGTTCCATCAGTACTGTTCCTTTTGAGGGACTTAACCCCTTCAGTACCATGACGCATTTCAATATTCATTCTGTTTACTATTTGGTGATTTTACACAGCTTCAGAAAATTATGTGATGATTAAATAGTGAAGACTCTGGCCATTAATCTTCTGACCTTCATAGACCCTTCCTAGTGTCAATAAAATCGTCTAATCGCACCCAAAACTCAAGGTAGAAATGTGTCCCAGTACTGAAGGGGTTAAGGAAATAGACACACAAGGTACAGCGGTTCCGGAACACAACAAACCTCGCCGGTAAATACCTCTGCGGACGCACCGTGCTCATATACCAGAAGCTCCTCCAGGTAAAAAAATAATTAACTCCTATAATAAAGTAGGTTAGCTTCTATCAGGATAAGGGAGATTATCACGAAAAATATTATCATTTTCAGTGGATTTTTCATGGAAGAATCTTAGTGAGTACAATTTAGTTATGTTTCTTTTTTTATGTAACAGCGGACGTCCAAACACGTCCAAACACACACACACACACACACACACACACACACACACACACACACACACACACACACACACACTCTCTCTCTCTCTCTCTCTCTCTCTCTCTCTCACACACACACACACACACACACACACACACACATTAAGGAGGTAAGTCTAACACAGCTAAACATTACGAAACTCAGTCCTTCACCTATAACACCCAAAAACGAAAGAATGAAAGAAATCAACAAAACCATACACTGCCCGCTACCGTAACTAGAGAAAGCTACCTCTTCCACCGACAAATCACCACCAGCTAGCATCGAATTGAAAACCACCACCACCTCCTCCTCCTCCTCCTCCTCCTCCTCCTCCTCCTCCTCCTCCTCCTCCTTCCTCCGTCCGGTCGTCAGTCAAAGCAGCGTGCCAAGAAGCCAGCAGATTCCTCGTAAATGCCGCCTCCGCTACTGCTGCCTTATTAAATCCGAGGCGTGTCACAGGGAGGATGAAAATTATGGCAAGTAAGGAAATTACATCATACGCATATATTACTTGATGAAAAAATTTTGGATCATTTTCATCTAAATCGTCTCAAACATATATATTTTTTTTTCGTTTTCGTCTTTTTTTTTAAGAGGTTATTTATTTATTTTTTTTACTTTACAAGGTTGACGTTGGTGTTTTCTCATTACTATATTATGAGGAGGAGGAGGAGGAGGAGGACGAGGAAGGAGGAGGAGGAGGACGAGGACAAGGACAAGGACGAGGACGAGGACGAGGAGGACGAGGACGAGGAGGACGAGGACGAGGAGGACGAGGACGAGGAGGACGAGGAGGAGAAGGAGAAGAAAGAGAATGAGAAGGAGAAGGAGGAGGAGGAGGAAGAAGAGCAAGAAAGGGAGGAAGGAAGAAAGAAGGAGAGGAATCATGGGAAAGGAAGGAGGAAACATGGAAGGAAAAGGAAATGTGCATTAACTACCTCTGAAAAAAGAAAACAGACAGACAGACAGACAGACAAACAGACAGACAGACAGACAAAAAGGGGGAAAATGAAAAAAGAAAAAAGAAAAAAACGGGGAAATGAGTAATTACATCACCCGCGTTTGTGTGGCTTCTCTCTCTCTCTCTCTCTCTCTCTCTCTCTCTCTCTCTCTCTCTGGAATTCAACACTAATGGAGAGTTTCAAGGGCAGCAATTTCCCGCATTTATATCGCTATGGTTGTTTTCTCTTCAATCGTAGACGAATCACCGAATGAGGATGATCACTTACTTCTCTCTCTCTCTCTCTCTCTCTCTCTCTCTCTCTCTCTCTCTCTCTCTCTCTCTCTCTCTCTTACCCTTTACCTTTCCCATTTTCTCCCTTGCCATTTTCCCCCCCTCTCTCTTCTCCCTGCATCATCCTTGCATATGCTCCATCCTAACTTCTGTTCTAATCCTTGAATCCTCTCACCTCCTTCACTCACCAGGTCAAATACAAATAAGTATAAAAATCAACGGATAAAATAAAAGAAAGATAGATAGATGGGTGGAAAGATGGATGAACAATAAAAGAAACTTCCCAACAGAGGCGCAGGAACAGGCAAGTTGTTCACAAAGGCACGAACATAAACTTTTAGAGCCTCGCCGTGATATTTATGTTGACATCTTGAGCCACCGAACTGAGATGAACAATGTGGACTCCCGCTGAGGGCTCGCTTGGGAGGAGACGAGTTGAGGCTCCCGGCTTAAACTGAACAATTCGCTTTTGATGGTCGAAAAAGCTATTCTTTTATACCTATGTTCAGAAGCGCTTTGCTCTCTCATCAAGACTACTTTATAAGACCACAGAGATGATAAATCGGGTCTCTTGAGTGTTTTACCTGTTAACAATGTATAAAAACGTTAATTTATCACTAGAAGAGTAAAACAAAATCATTAAAAATCAGTGACACTATTCACACCCAGTTTTATTGAAAGAAGTCGAGGTATTTCAGAATATGGTCCAATATTGTATGGCAATTGGAAAGATGTAGTAGTATATATGGTAGTATACTATTAGATCAGGTGCTATCGTCAATACATATCTCTTAATCTTTCAGGGAACTAGCAATCAAGAGGGCCTTTTCTTTTCTTTCCTTTTTCTTTTCTTTTTTGCCCTTGATCAGCTTCCCCTATTCCATAAAAAAAAATACTGTGGCATTACGCAAAACCCGTTCTTTACAACATTTGCAGGACTGTTGGAAGCACGAAGGTGTGTAGTATCATCACGTGCCGTCATGAGTAAGAATTGTTACTGTAATACTATTCAAATCTTGCTTATCATTCACTTCCAGTTTGAACCGCCCACTCTTCCCGAGACGTGACTGTGAACTTAAGAGATTGTGGGACCAGTAGTGAATGTTTAAATTGCAAAGTATGACGCTCAGTCCCTTCCTTACACTTCAATAAACGGAGAAGTGACATTTTCTTGTGATTTTTTTTTTTTTTTATGCAACGGCAGGAAGGCAAGAGATCAGATTGTAATATCCATTCGCTTATTAGAGTAGCTTGTGTAGGTATATATTTACAGTTTTACCGCCAAAAATTTCCGTAACGTAAATCCTGTGCCTGTCTTCCGCTCATTGATATCGTCGCTTGTGTGTGTGTGTGTGTGTGTGTGTGTGTGTGTGTGTGTGTGTGTGTGTGTGTGTGTGTGTGTGTGTGTGTGTGTGTGTGTGTGTGTGTGTGTGTGTGTCTTGTCTATTGAAGGTGGACTTGTTTCTCCACAAGCAAAATATCTTTTTGTCTCAGTATTCTGTAGTTCTTAGCCAGACTGCTTTAGACGTAAAAGTATAGCGAAATGAAAGCTAAATACAGCATTTCTGTCTGGCTTCCCAAGTTTGTGCCTAATGGAAACGCTGATATGCATATTCAGTTACAAGCCAATGACAGAAGCCGAGAAGAACTACAAGTCACACATTGATGACTCGTGGAGGACTGATAAAACTAACAGATGTGATATTTCGGGGTGTATTAATTCAGTCTTTGTGTGATATGGGCCCCAGATAATACAGACTTGTTGAGAAAAAGTTTCACTGGAGTAATTTGATACGAGCTTGATATGAGTGATGAATGGCACGAGAAAAATGCTAAATACATAAACATGCTCATTAATTCCGCTGCCAGTAGAGTGAAACAGTCCGCGATCCTATGTAGAAGGAAATGGACCAAGCATCACCAGTAAATCAAAGCCAACCCAACACCACCAACTCAGCAGCATCAAACTAGCCACGTCAACACAGTATAATCAACCCATCAACTCAACACGCCATGAACTAACCCAGTAACATCAAGCGTCATATAGCTCCGCACTACCAGGTTCATACAGGTAAACATTCCCCATTCTCACCTTCCCCACCCTTACACCTTCCCTCCCTCCACACCTGCTCTCCCCCTTCCGCACACTGCACCTCCCTGCATGACGTCAGCTGGGTGGCCTCAGGTGGCGCGGGTGAGCATGGCCTACTTGCACATAATTGACCGATGAAAAGCCCAGTTTAGCAACATCCGGTATTGATTGGCAAGGTGAGTGTTCGGGGAGTCTGCTGAAGGAAAAGTCCATTGATAGTCGTGGCGGTGACTTGGGATTAGCATTGTCAGACTGTCTTTGTGTTTGTGTGGGGTGTTTGTGTCTGTGTCTGTCCTTGTCTCTATCGACGAATACCTATCTATGTGGCTGTATTATGTCTGCTTGTCTGTTCTGCTTGTTTTGTTGGTCTGTCTTTGTCTATCTTTGCTTATGTTTTTGTCTATTTTTGTCTTTGTTTAGTCTCTCTCTCTCTCTCTCTCTCTCTCTCTCTCTCTCTCTCTCTCTCTCTCTCCGGATCTCCATTTTTGTATCATTAAATATAGAAATACTCACATTTCAACGATTGTATGCATCTACGTCTCTCTCTCTCTCTCTCTCTCTCTCTCTCTCTCTCTGGATCTGCATTTTTTGTATCATCAAATTTAGAAACACACATACATTTCAACGATTCTCTCTCTCTCTCTCTCTCTCTCTCTCTCTCTCTCTCTCTCTCTCTCTCTCTCACGTGACCAGGCCGAACAGCAAGGCAGGCGTGACGTCAGAACTCGCTCCACGTCACCGAAGCTTAAAACATTTGCCGGTAAACCGACCCTGTCACTCGCCGCGGCCCCGCATGCTGAGCCGGGGACGCGAGGGGCCATGACGCGTGCAGGTGCTGATGCGCGAAGCTTGGTGAAGTGTAAATAAGTCGCTTTGGCAGCAAGTGAAACAACGATAGACAGGAGGGACTACTTGTAAGAATGAAGCAGCCACTTCTACAGAGAGGGACTTTGAGAATGAAACCGCGATAGAGAGAAGGGCACGAGTAAGAAAGAAGCAGCGTGGAGAGGATGGCACTGTAAGACTTGTAAAAATCAACCCCTTCATCACTGGGACACATTTTTACCTTGATTTTTGGGTATGATTAGATAATTTCATTTGCATTAGGTAGAGCTTACGGAGATCAGAAGAATAATAGCCAGAGTCTTTACTATTCTAATCCCAACATATGTTTCTGTATTATATCACCAAATAGTAACCAGAATGAATATGAAAACGCGTCATGGTACTGAAGGGGGTTAAAATCAGCCTTAAGAAGAATGCAACAATCACATAAATGGCCTTGTAAAAATAAATCAGCTACAAAGAGCGATTTGTAAAAGTGAAGTACATAGAAAAGGAGCTTGTAAGAATGAAGCAGTCACAGGGAGAAGAGGGAATGTACTTTTAAAAAATTAATCAGTGCAAGATTCAGGATCTAAGAGATTTTAACAGTGAGGTTGAGAGAAAATTAGAGCCATGTAGTACTTGTAAGATTGCATTAGCGATGGTAATACTATTCTGTTTGGGAGAGTAAGAATGTTGTAGACAGACAAAAACGTTAAAAACTACAACTAGAAAGAGAGAGAGAGAGAGAGAGAGAGAGAGAGAGAGAGAGAGAGAGAGAGAGAGAGAGAGAGAGAGACCAAGCCAGCCAGCCAGCAAGCAAGATATAGATAATTCATTAACCACAGACAGACAGAGTAGCACTGACTTCAAACGATTATGAAAGACTATTTTTTCACCACCTTAATAATAAAATGTTATACCAAGGTATCAGAATAAATAAAGGATATGTTTGATTAATGCATATCTTTAATTTACTGTATCAGCACGCTACAAATAAACAAAGCTTTGGCGACTTTTTTATCATTATGCACCGAATAAGCCGAGAACACAAGTCACGCACACAAGAGATCTGTGGCGCAGAAAGCGGAATTAGATACGAAAACTGATAATACAGAGTAGTGCAAGAAAAAGAATAATTACTCAATGGGGATTTAAAATGAGATTAGCTTCTAAAATAACAAGAACAAAACGGGTGCCATGAGAGAGACGACGAGACACCACAAAAACAGACCAGAAAACCTTAAATCCTTCCATCCACGGCCGCTTGATTACAGTACATAACACAGCATTACAAGAGAAGATAACATAGTAGAAGGTTTCTCCCCATCCACCAACATGAGCGAACTACGAAAAATAACTATATATATACCAGGAATACTTTATATCCTTCCTGCTTAACCTCTTTGGTACCATGACTCGCTTTCATACTTATTTTGCTTACGATATGGTGATTTTATACAGCTTCAGAAACTTGTGTGGGGGTTGAAATAGTGAAGACTCTGGCCATTAATCTTCTGATGTCCATAGACTCTTTCTAATGTAAATAAAATCATCTAATCATACCCGAAATTCATAGTAAAAATGCGTCCCAGTACTGAAGGGGTTAACCACACTACACGACACAACTATAAGTAGAGGGAGGCAGATATACACAACGGAATGTTCCTCTCCACTCTCCCACTCCTATACAGATCAAACTGACTGGACGAAAAATAAATTGAAAAATACATAAATTGTGCTCACCAGGGCTCGAACCTGGGACCTTCTGTGTGTTAGACAGATGTGATAACCACTACACCATGAGCACTTGGATGATTGTGGTTGGTTAAAAAATTAATACCAGTAAAAAAAAAAGGACGTAAGTACATTTATGAGTTTAGTTATGTTAGGTTAGGTTATGTTATATTAGATTAGGTTAGGTTTGAGAGATATTAATAGATAGATGAGACACTTCATTAATATTACTAAGCTAAAATCTCCCGTAAAAATAGTTTCACCCAATATTTTCACTTAAAAGTAGGCAAAAGAAGGGGAAACGAGACAGTACAGAAGGAAGACTCCTGAACCTGAATGTAAAAATAATATTAAGTTTTACTTTTCCCCTAGAACACCTGTGAGTACGAAAAGTAATGAGGCAGGTGTACTGAAAGGTTGCCTGAATTACATGTGTGTGTGTGTGTGTGTGTGTGTGTGTGTGTGTGTGTGTGTGTGTGTGTGTGTGTGTGTGTGTGTGTGTGTGTATGCGCGCGCGCTGCCACGCACCTCAATAACTGTTATCGTAGCAATTTACTTTAATCAAATGCAAATGTTGTTCCCTGATACACACACACACACACACACACACACATGCTTACGCGAACACATGTGTATGCTGCTACACACACACACACACACACACACACACACACACACACACACACACACACACACACACACACACACACTGAACATAAAAATATACCGGTAAAACTGTACACCCTGACACGCACATGCATAGACGCACGCGACCATGAACATGTAAGTAAAAGGAATGATGTACGTACACACACACACACACACACACACACACACACACACACACACACACACACACACACACACACACATTCTTACAAATTCCTCCTCCGTAAGAAAACGTGACTTTCCAACAAACACCTCACAAACTCTTAGTTAGTAATTATCTGATGATGAAAAAAAAAAAAAAAAAGAAGGAAAAAGAACGTGCATGATTTTCCTGTCGCTAGTAAAAACAAATAGCATAAACAAAAAAAAAGAATATATATATATATATATATATATATATATATATATATATATATATATATATATATATATATATATATATATATATATATATACTGTTTTTCCTTTACGTCGACTAGAGGTATTTAGCGAGTATATGATCTTACTTTGATAACAAATTAACAAAAACATAACATGGATAGTATGCAATATACATTCAAGGACGTTCTAACACTTGCTTGATTCTTCGACTTCAAACACTTGAACAGTGAAGCACAAGCCGTTGAAACACTGAGGTATTCATTGCAGCACTGTTTTAAGGATGATGATGATGATGATGATGATGATGATGATGATGATGGTGATGATGATAATGATGATGATGATGATGATGGCAAATAGTAAACTTTAAATATACTGGACCCGCCGCCTTGTGTCCATGTACGTCAGCTGGCTTTCTGAAGTCCCCTTAAATTTCCTGCGCGTGTTCCAGCAGTTGATGACCATGACCCTCCATCATACCCATCGTGTTTGTGAGGTCAGATGCTATACGATCGATACTCTGCTAGTCATCAGCAGAAACTTATAACAATAATGACAGTATAATAACGATATAAATAACGTCGATTCTTAGGTAAGGGAAAATCTAAGCCCTCGAAACAAGACAGCATAATAACAAGCGAATTAAATACTAATCGATATATGAGAAGTAATGGAAATTAGACTTGTGAAATCTAGATACATTGGCGGAGAAAAAGAAGACAGTAACAGCAAGGAAATATGTACTCAGGTAAATTAATTAATACACCTGATATAGCGGCATAGATAAGACTGAAGGCTAATCAATAAATTCAGCGATATTAACATTCAAACATGTGGAAACTGATAAGAATAGAGATTACGATACCATAGACAGTAACAAGAATAAATTCATAATGAAACTTAACTGATAAACACTTGATAATATATAATTAAGACAGAAGCAGACGTAGCTCCCTTTACACTGTTGCCAAAGCGAAAACGTAACCTTTCCCGGTACACTGAGGACATTTTGCAGTCCCTTGGCGCGCGAGCGATGTATTTTGAGTTGCTATAATGCAGTTGCCAGCCGCTGCGCCCCGCCCTCTCCCAAACTCCCCCGCCCACTCGCTGCCTTCACCGCCCTGTCCCCGCCTCTTCCCTAACCTCGCTACCCGCCCACTGTTAATCTTCCCCGCCCACCTATCCTGCTACTCTCTCCCCTGCGCATTTCTGTCCTCCCCTTGTCTAAGCCCTGAGCCGAGAAAGACATGGTGGTGGTGGTGGTGGTGGTAGTGATGGTGGTGGAAGCCAGGCATCTAATTCGCAGGTTCAGAGAGAGAGAGAGAGAGAGAGAGAGAGAGAGAGAGAGAGAGAGAGAGAGAGAGAGAGAGAGAGAGAGGATAGCTGTTTCAACACGAAGGTCACGACGAAACGGGACGGCCTCTGACTCACTAACTTGTACTCTTCCCTTCACAAAACACGAAAAGGAAAAGAAAGGTAAGAAAGAAAAAAAGGATTACCACGAGAGAGAGAGAGAGAGAGAGAGAGAGAGAGAGAGAGAGAGAGAGAGAGAGAAGGAAATAAGGGAGGAAGAGGACGGTGAGAGGACGTATGGAGAAGAAAAGTTAAAAGAAATTGAGGAGGAGGAGGAGGAGGAGGAGGAGAAAGGAGAAACGAAAATTTTTGTTACCATGGTTTGTTTATATTTCCTATTGGAGAGAGAGAGAGAGAGAGAGAGAGAGAGAGAGAGAGAGAGAGAGAGAGAGAGAGAGAGAGAGAATTTCTAACTTACACTGCAATGAAAACAAGTGCACATTATCAACATCCATTTGAAATTCCACCCATAAAGAAAAATAAACAAATGAATAGATAAAAGCACAATACGAAGAGAATTAAATCGAACATGAAATCGATTCTTCATTAATTCTTCAAAACTAGTAAGAAAAAGTTTACTCTCCACATTACATTGCAAAGAAAACCAATAATAACAGTACCTAGAATTAACTAATGCTTGAGCGGACGTGAACGGACATCATGGAGACGATTAACTGAGATTATTGAAGGAAAACTCTTGTCCAGGAAAGTACACGAAATATATCTTGATAAGGACTCTCTACATTCACCATTTCTCTGATTCCTCCTCACTGGGTCTCAACACCATCAACTCCACAACCTTCATGTAGCCTCCATACAGCCTCCAAAACCAGAACACACCTCCCCATAACCCTAACACAGCTTTCACAACTTAACACGGCCTTTGCAGCCTTCACATAAGTTGTTACAACCATACCGCCTCCTCAACTCTAACACAGCTTTCACAACTCTTATATAGGTTTCACAACTTTAATACAGCCCATACAACCTTAACACAACCTCCACAGTTTTGCAAGATATGACAATCACAGCTTCCACAACCTCCAGACTTCACAATCTGCTCCCATTCCAAGGCCTCCATACGTAGATCCTACCACAACTCATTCACCTCATTATAGCACAACCCTTACCACTAAGGGTACCTGAAGTCCCTGATCCGCCGACCCACATTACTACATCTACGACCCCATAACCGAAACTATTTTACAACACATAAAAACACCCATCCTTTAGGGAAAGATTTTCCAGCGTGACGCGTGTGAGTGGATGAGTGCGGTGTTTTGTAATGTGTGCTGACTGATTTCACTTCCCTGGAGCAGTTAGTCAAACGCGGGGCCATAAATCACTCGTCGCTCTCGGCGCCACGTGCGGGAGCGAGCAACCTAGAAGGCCCGCCAGCCAGCCAGCCAGCCATCAGCCCTCCCGCCTCTCGCCCCTCCCCCCTTCTGCTACTTACGGCAAGTGAAGGTGGCGGTGGCGCTGTGAGTGGCGTGGCGCGGAGATGCAGTCTCCAGTACTCCGGCACACGCGTCTGTCTCACTGTTACACTCCCGGGCGAGATGACCTGAGGGCTGTGCCGCGGACCGACGTGCTCGTCATCGCACGCATTTCCCTCGGCAAGGACCGAGCTCAGGCCGCGACGCGACTATTATGTTGCACTGTAAGGAGAGCACACCATCCCTACACTGAGGGTTGGGAACACTTAGCCACAAGCACGTCGGCAGCCATAGGCAAGAAGCGGCGGAAGGGCACTTGTCGCGGTACTGAAATGTACGGAGGGGCGCGCCGCCACACCACTTCCCCATCAGTTACATCCTGACAGTTTGTCAACACTATCTCGTGACTACATCCACGAGCCCCCAGTCCTGTGCGGACACCATCCTCCGCCAGGCTTCGATACATTGCTCCTGCCATGTCTTGAGCTGCTTTGAGCCACGATTCAACTGGTGGTTTGAGAACTTTTGGGCAGGAATGTGCGTGAGATGACTGACAGACCTCCACGGCTCAACGGCTGGCCGGTGACTGCGCTCTCCTGCGTGATGACGAACGGCCGCCCCGCCGCCTCCCGACACCTGCGCGCCGAGCCCCTCCGCGGCACACTCGCTCCACCTTGCCGAGTATTGCTCCCGCCCTCGCTCTAAACCGCTGAAATATACACCAAACCACTGATATTGTATTTAACATGATCAGTGATTAGTCTCCCCGCACGAGATGGGAAGCGAGATGAAGCCGAGGCCGCAATCAAACGCAGCCTCCCGAACACCCAGGTACACGGCGCCAAGCCCTATTACCTTGACAAACTCACCTTTCCATAATATCTATTTACATTTATCTTACTTAGTGCCGAGATGTGTATTCACAATAAAACAGTATAAATGTCTTTCACCTTACATCCCAGCAAGTATTGGGGTACCTGGGAATGCAATCGATTCCAGTGGGGTTTATTCAGCCTGAGGCGGTCCGGAGGGTTGGCAGGCGTGGGAGTTCCAGCGGATTCCCAGGTTAGCGGTGTATTACGTGAGCGACACAATTACCCTCGTGGACATGCACGGAAGCATTCCCAAGTTTCTATTAGTTCATCCAAATGTAGTCACTAGATGAAGGTAATCAGGTATCAATTAGAATAATTAACAGTCGCCACGCTAGTCGAGGCAGAAGTAAGTGCATACTTCAGGCGCCCTCGAAGGCTGCATTGACGACACAGCACGTTAGGGAGGTTGCTCAAAGCTCCCAGGGTTGTGTCTGCAGGACGAAGCCTTGTCGCGACCTTGGGGCATCTCACCAGGTTAGTTACCCGCCTAACACGTCTCGGGCACCACTATTCCGTGTATGGCAGTCGCTACTCACCTCCACGGAAGCCTAGAGGGCGCGTGAAGTCTGTTCGTAATGCAAGATTAATAGAAGTGTTTCTCCCACAGACCGTCATTAGGCAAAAAGGACTGGGGCCAAGTTGCCTTTCTCACCAAGCTAGCCTACCATCTTCCTTCCTCCCCCCCCGACTCTCGCCATCCACCGTACACCAGTCTTCCATGTAGGTGTTCTACCCGTATCCTCTACAGAGAGAGGAACCACTGTCTTAACTGACCTCGACCACCGCCTGCCACCTAAAGAAGACGCATCCTCCAGGCGGCAAGTCACGTGGCAGCAGACCTTGGCTCCCGCCGCCGGTCCGTACGGGTTGGCACTGCTTGAGACCGAACCTCGCGGACTCTCTCTCTCTCTCTCTCTCTCTCTCTCTCTCTGTGTCTTCATCAAGGTCCGTGTGCTCCGTTAGTCTGTAGATGGCGCCAAGCAACAACCTACACTGGCGCGTGATGTGTCTGCACCTGGCATATGTTACATTCCAAGTTGCTGATTATGCCCCACGCACCACGCTCCCAATTATGACATGATATGATTAGGACTGACGATTGACACTGGAAAAAAAAAAAAAAAAAAAAAAGCGGCTTAGACGGGACTGGTCTACCTCGCTAACACTGCACACTCGTCCATTATCTCTGTATGAACAATATTTTTTTCTTCTGTGTACAACTGCCATTGTTTCAACCCTACTCAATCAAAGAAAAAACAATGAAGTCTAACATTCGAAAACGTTCACATCCTTTAATGAAATACATTAATAATCATGACAAAAATTATTATATCTAATATTATATGATATGACAAAAATTATCATATCTAATATCATATTTATAACACCAAATTTTCAGTAACTGGTTGTTAGCATCATTACTCACTCGTAATATTAAAGCTCCACGGATCACGAAACATTTGAGGCGAATTATTTCAAAGGCTACTGTGAATCTTGTTCCGCAACTCGCCTTCTGAAATCCTGTCTTGTCATTTACTTATCAAGGCAGACCGGACACTTCCCCACAGGTTATGCTCGAAGATATCAAGATAACAGATGTCTCGACAGTGTTCCTTCAACTGCGATTCAGCTATGAGCTCAAATGAATTGTCCCTGTGAAGCTTCGGAACACCTTTTAAACACTACATTAATTCCTCAATGATGTTTTTGATACCTATACGGTCGAAAAACGAGGGGAAAACTAAAATTATCATAAATGTTGGCTCTTAGAAAGCTGTTTGTAATAAGCAATATTTCCTTATTATTTTGAAGTAACAAATGAAAGATAAGAAACATGAAGGAACGCGTAAAAATATGTACTCTCTCTCTCTCTCTCTCTCTCTCTCTCTCTCTCATACACTGACCACGTGACCTTCTCCCCCTCACTTCACCTCACACTCCGTTACGTGTCTCATCTCTTCCCTTTAGTTTCTTTTCCGCTTAGTTCCTCCCTCCCCGTCCCTCGTATGATATCTCCCTTATTCTATTGTCCTTGGCTCTCTCTCTCTCTCTCTCTCTCTCTCTCTGTGTGTGTGTGTGTGTGTGTGTGTGTGTGTGTGTGTGTCGTACTTTATTATAATTGATTGGTAATGGTTTCAAGAGAAAGAGAGAGAGAGAGAGAGAGAGAGAGAGAGAGAGAGAGAGAGAGAGAGAGAGAGAGAGAGAGAGAGAGAGAGAGAGCGGGTGTATGTTGCTCCGTATAAAGGGAAAAGATGAGAAGTGTACCTGTAGGTTTGAAGGTTCCTCTCTCAGGCTTGAAACGGAGACAAAGCTCTAAGAACGAAGCCAGACAGGAGCGATCATCAGTGAGTGCGCAGCGCCAAACAGGGAAATGTAAATTAGTGAGACTTGAAAAAGTTTTACCCTATGTCTGATGAAATGATGATGATGATGATGATGATAAGAATAATAGTAATAACAATAACAATGATAATAATGATAATGGTAAGAATAATAATAATAACAATAATAATGATAATAATAATAATAATAATAATAATAATAATAATAATAATAATAATAATAATAATAATAATAATAATAATAGTAACAAGGAAATAAATGAATTGCTCTTCGTAAATTCCCAGACATAACAAAGACAGTATTTACCAGAGCACACCTGGAATGCGATACAATTTTGTGTAGCGAAATACACGGCAGAAGAAAATTTACTGCACAAAGATGAACGGAAGCATAAATCCAAACACTGTATGATTTACTAAGGTCAACAGGGCACTGAACTTTGCACTGTACGTAATCTGTCTCGCCGACACGTTGTTCTTCCGTAAAGACTTAACAATATATATATATATATATATATATATATATATATATATATATATATATATATATATATATATATATATATATATATATATATATATATATATATATATATATATATATATATATATATATTCAGACTTTATCCTTTTAAGTGTCAACTATCAAGTAAAGTTTTGTTCTCCCATTTCGCTCGTGATCTGCGAAACAATCACTCCTACGAGTTTCTACATTAAGTTCTATATTTTTATACGGCAAAGTTCTCCAGCGAATGAGGTGAATGAACATTATGAACCTACTTTAGTATTTAATTTATATTTATTTTATTTCTTTCTATATTTTCTCTTATGTATAACAAACTAAAATCAAAGTCATTATGAATGGGAAATTAAAACTCCGACTTTCTTTCATGCATCCATGAACAGCAAATAATTAAAAATCTTTAACTCGTCGAATATAAAGGAATAGTCTCTTACAAGTTTAGAACATGATTTCGAAAGACACAACATTCAGCATAAAAAAAAGGAGAAAAAATCGATCGAGTAATTCAGATGTATAAGTAGTCATGATCTCTGTAAAATAATCTGCTGTAACAAAAAACACTGTATCTGGGCCTCACTAGCTATCATAGGATTGAACAAATATAATATACCTCTGCAGTATCAACGTCCACTTTTCTACTTGTCTCTTCATCTATCTATTTATGTATCCATCTATATCTGACGCATTCTCCTAAGAATGTGAATAGCTATGATAGGGTTGTCGGGGCAACAGCCGGCCGCCTAAAAGAACAGCAGTGGAAACAATCATACGAACACGAAAACAACATTACTGGAAATTACTTGCCGAGAATAAATAAATTTGAAAAACAAAACAAAACAATATTCAAAATTGGTTAACTCACCCATCAAAATAGACAATTCATTACAATGAAAGGAATGTATGGAATTTTTATGAGTAGGTATTTACAAAAAAGAAAAGGATAGAAAAAAATAGTAATTTCGCAATATCTAGCCAGTACAATGGTTGGCGATGGGTGTAGGATGAGAAAAGATGTCTCAGAGTGATTAATAGTGAAAGATATTTCAAACAGTAGTGAAAGTGATAAAAGAATAGATGAAAAGAGAGAGAGAGAGAGAGAGAGAGAGAGAGAGAGAGAGAGAGAGAGAGAGAGAGAGAGAGAGAGAGAGGAGAAAACAGAAGACCCAGAGTAAGATTGAACATGCCATGGAGTGACAATACAACAGCAACAGTCTCGACCCACAACTCAACTCACCTCTTAGAATGATTGTGGCCACACGTTATACCTAGCTGTAACTGGGACTTGTCTTGGTTATAGTACCATCTTCACCCGATGCTCTGCGATTCCACCTGCTATAAAATAATCGAACGCTCCTCTGACTGTGAAATCAGAACACACCTGTCTTTGGAGAGAGAGAGAGAGAGAGAGAGAGAGAGAGAGACGCACGACACCTCTTCCCCGCTTGGCTTCTCTGGGGAAGTTCACGTTTATTTCTTCAGTGTTGCGCTCACTTTGTTTTCTGTAATAAGGAATTGTTAAAGAAATCATAAAAAAAAACAGCATTGATAGTGGTGATAAGATAACGCCTAAAACAACAAAAGGAAATATGAACAAAAAGAAAACATAAGGACGACAATAATAATAATAATAATAATAATAATAATAATAATAATAATAATAATAACAATAATAATGATAGCAATTGCATCATAACCAGTTTTTCGTTCTAAAACCGTGACAAAACGCTCATTTTCTACGTCAGATCGCTGCAGTGTCATTATCAGGGGGAAAAGAAAAAAAGTAAAGATTATGAGACCCCCCTCCACTACCACCTCTTCCTCTAACTCATGTAACACACACGAGAGATTCCTTCCAACACCAGATAGCTAAAACACGGAATCTTATGAAAATGCACAGAACAAAATACGCTAAAAATCAACTTGCATTCGAGAAAATCCAACTGATAGCAGGTCAAAAATTCAAATAAATAAAGCGGGACACTGCTTGTGTTCATAATATTCCACGTTTAAGCAACAAAACAAAATAGAATATAGTAGAATGAAATCAAATCAACACTGAAGTCTACTCTAACAAACTTAGCATGCTTGCATTCATAAAAGTTAACGTAGCAAAATAAAGTTGTGAAAAATCATTTTAACCTGCAACAGCCAAAAAGCAGCCCCCTCTCCATAGCGATGACAGACGAGACGTGACGAGTGAGCCTGTGGGAGAGGAAGCTACAAGGGAGGCTGGTGTCCCCTTGTCACTTGTCAGTAAAGGCTTGAACGCACGAGCGTGTGGGGTGCATATACTCGGTCGATGGTGACAACAAAGGCAAGGAGAGGTCACCCTTCAGATAATTGACTCTTCAGACTTAAAACAAAAGCTCTTCGCCCCTAGACTTCGCCAGACAGGGCATCCTCCCCCGCAACCACGCCGTCGCGTCACCAGCTGTCTGTATCTGAGATGACTATAAGGAGGGGAGAATGGGTAAGCTCTGAATGTAGGAACTTAAATGTAACTCTCTCTCTCTCTCTCTCAAGCATTTTGTGAGTACTTTGGAGAACAAATAATTACACGGTGTTACCATGCAAAAAAAGATTCCTGTCATGTAATATAATGAAAAATTAAATTATTAATCATAATACAGGACTTACAAGTGGCTATCAACCAGCAATTAAGACGTTTGAGACTTTTGGATTTGATTACCATAACCTATATTAATTCAATTATGAGAAAAATAGCTACAAAATTAAAGAAAACAACTATTATAATCAGTGTCTCTATATCTAACTATATGATCCATTTTCAGAAAATACGCATAACAGAGGTATACTGATATTTTAACTTCTCTTTTCACTACGATTTTGCACTCACGGTAACCACTATAAATGAAACAAGTAGAAACCATGGCAACCAAAGTACTACCTACACAAAATGCTGACGGACAGTCGTGAGATTGGTAACCGAGGCACGGGAAAGAGGCCGGCAGAGGGCAGCACATGCCAGAGTTTATTCAGTCATTCTTTTCCACGGCTCAAAATAAGGCAATTTTGATACTGTTTGTAAACTTACTGTACTGTATAAATGGACAATTCATGAGTGCTCTTGAAGACATCCACTTCCAATCTCTCTCTTCTTCGTTTACTCCTCTTAAAATTACACGACCCTTATTAGTCAAAGGGTCACTAATGACAAGAGTAATGCTACCAGCAGTAAATAATAACACTTTCTTTCCACAAGCATGAGTGGTAGCTATAGTTCGGCGCGCCTATCTAGGTCGTTTGAAACGAATGCAGGCTTATTCGGACCGTGGCTGATTCGGACCATGGCTAATTCGGACCGGATTCGGACCATGGCTAATTCGGACCGGATTCGGACCTAAGTCTTGGCTGATTCGGACCATGTATTAGGCTGATTCGGATCATGTTTTGAATTATCCGAACACTTACAAACAGTAATGTGTGGACAGTAGAGAACTGGTCAGTTTTTGGGCAAACAAATGACGTGGAAGGATGGCATCACAAATTAAACAGAAGTGCTAAAAAAGGTAACCTTCCCTTCTATTTATTGATAAGTTTGCTATACTCGGAGGCGAAGGAAATACCTAATCACATAAAACTCGTAAAAGAAGGAAAATTAAAAAGGTATCAGAGAAATCGGGTGAAGGAGATACAAGGTCGTATAATACAAGTATGGAAGGAATATAATGATAAGAATATAACAACTGGCCAGTTACTCAAGAAGTGTGCATATATCTATGTGTAAGTGAAATTGTAGGCCTAGACTAAGACTTAGAGTATTCCTAATAAATGCATTAAATGTAATTTTTCAATAAAATGTAATTTTACCTTTTCTTATTCAATTAATATCCTCTCGGTAACAAGTGTTGGAATTATGCAAAGTCCCCCCTGGAAAAGGTCCGAATCAGCCAGGACAATAAGGTCGAGGTCCGAAAGAGCCAGAAAAAGGGCCGAATCAGCTTGGTCCGAATCAGCCACGGTCCGAATAAGCCTGTTTCCGTTTGAAACAGCAGCCTCTAGCTCTCCTAACTTAATTCCGCCTTATATTAGATGTGTACTGTACATCACTAGTATTAAACTTTCTTTGCAGTTACACAAGTTCACCGAGGTAACGCTCATCTTTGGGATTTAGCTTTCTTCTCTGATAGCTAGGATATCTTATATATTAGTATTGGTTTGATGAAAATCTACTTAGTCATTTATGAACAATGTATTTGCTTTATTTCTTAAGCTTAGCCTAAGTCTAAATAAACCCTGTAAGACCATATGACATTATTATATATTTTATATACATTATATTACACCCCTTCATTAATATGATTATTCATTATGCAACTTATATGCACATTATATCACTGCTTATCCTGGAAGACTAAGGCATGCCTATTCAAAGCTTTGCATTTTCTACACCTGGTTCAGGACCCATCCAGGTCTCATTGATTTCTTGAGCCAGAATGGGGAACCTGTCAGACCCAAAGAAAAGTGCTGGTTTTTCCCCGACATGGGCAACTATAGTGGGCACTCCAAAAGCCTGTAAAGAGAGCATGGAAAAAAAAATAAAATTATATACATAACTGGAAAAGATTCAATGATTGAATAGTAGAGAGACTTTATACCTACAAAGATTGGACAAATTTATGGATAAGGATGGCAGATACTCATATGTGTTTTATAAAGAGAATGTCATGTGTAGGTCAACTGGCTTCTTACACCTCCTGTCCATTCTGAAGTCTATCCAGTACATTTAGGTCATGTGTCTATAAATTACCTCACAATTACAATTTTCCAAAAAGCAAGATTTCATTAATCTCCCATCCTATGATAAAGAATCTCTAACACAAATTTACATAACACAGACATAAGTAATGTGAAAGACAACTTGAGACACCTTAATTATTTTGAGAGAGAGAGAGAGAGAGAGAGAGAGAGAGAGAGAGAGAGAGAGAGAGAGAGAGAGAGAGAGAGAGAGAGAGAGAGAGAGAGAGAGAGAGAGAGAGAGAGAGAGAGAGAGAGAGAGAGAGAGAGAGAGAGAGAGAGGAATTTTTCAAAATTACCCCATATCCAACAGCCTCATCAGTGTGGGCTTTCAGACGTTGCTTGGTGACTGGCTGAACCATCTGTTCCTTCACCTCCGCAAGAGTTTCTGGTGTCAGACCTGCTGCTAAGCCTGCTGCTGCTAACACCTCAGGCGATGTGATGTCCTCATCCTATGTTATTTCTTATTATCACAAAACTTTCATAAATCAAAACTTTCTTCTAAGTAACAGGCTGGTATCAGTGTACAACTGAGACAAAATGACAAGGAAATATAAAATTTTAGGTGTAAAGGTAAAGAAGGGATCCTTTTTCACTTGATTTTTGTAGCATACATAGAACCCAGCCTGCAACTATCACAGAGGAAATATCACAGTACATCAATGTGTATAAAACAGAATACACAACTCTACATATTGTCATTGCTGTGCAACAATTCACTTTTGTAAAACAAACCTTTATAGCACAAGCATAAATGACAACAGAAGACAGGGATAGGATACACATACACAAAAGAAATGTCCACATACTGTTTTTTTCATAAAATAAAAAGCAATAGTACATTAAACCTTACCCTACTCCAAGCTGCCAACCACAACTGGCGGCTTGCAGCCTCCAGAAGAGCAGGATACAACAGGCCGATGGCAGTCAGGAAGCGAGAAGGGATGAGAGAACCCTTACCAAACATCAACTCAAAAACGTCCTAGATGAAATATTTCAATATATTATTAAGATACTGCAATATTATGCATCTGTGTATCTATATATATATATATATATATATATATATATATATATATATATATATATATATATATATATATATATATATATATATATATGGCGGCACATCTTGAGAATGTACATAATTAGATACAGACTGCTGGGTGGACGTGGCATTTGGTTTGCCAGTGAGAAGCTTCGTACATGGAATTAGCATGCAACATGGATTTTGACTTGCAAGTTGAAGTGAAAGATGTAAGAAGTAATGGTTTGCATCTGTAATTTCTCTTTAGTAGAGGAGCTCATAAGTCAAGGTTCCATTGTGTGATCACATATATGTATATACATGTATTATGTTTAATAATGATTAATTTTTTGTTTTTACACACATAAGTTCTATAAATACCTTTTGATTATTTAAGTAAGTAGAATATTTTCTGTTCATGGAGAGTGCATTATGCATGTTTTAAACATGCCATTGAGAGCAGAAGTCTTCAGTATTTGGAATATATATATATATATATATATATATATATATATATATATATATATATATATATATATATATATATATATATATATATATATATATATATATATATATATATATATATATATATATATATATATATATATATATATATATATATATATATATATATATATATATATATATATATATATATATACACATATATATTCCAAATACTTAAGACTTCTGCATCACTTCTTACATCTTTCACTTCAACTTGCAAGTCAAAATCCATGTTGCACGCTAATTCCATGTACGAAGCTTCTCACTGGCAAACCAAACGCCACGTCCACCCAGCAGTCTGTATCTAATTATGTACATTCTCAAGATGTGCCGCCAAGCCTGAACCCAGATTGCTGGTTGGTCTCCATTCATGACCTGGGATTGCAGAGTGCTGCAACTAGATCCATGCAAGAGGTTGGGCAATGTCGTGTGGAAGGATCCAGCTGCAGCACTATGTGATCCCAGGTTAGAGATGGGGACCAACCAGCAATCTGGATTCAGGCTTGGTGGCTCATCCTGAGTTACCACCATCCCAATATAAAGAGGGGTTTGGTCCAGAGCGACACTCGCCGCAAAATCTTTAAAAAGACTTGTGTGCTTGAGTGACTCCAATAAGACTGTGCAACAAGACACTTCCTTTTATGTGTGCCCCTATTTTTGTGTTTCTGTATTGTAAATACTGCTTAATAATTCATTAACCTGTGTTTGTTGTATTTAGTTTTTATCTTTCTAATTAACATTGTATTGCTTTAACTTTGCTTATGTGTAAATATTGCTTTTTCACTCTCTATCCACAGCAGTACTCTATTTCACAGCAGTACAGGTGGTTTTCCCCCGGGGACTCCGGTTTCCACCCTAAGCCATTTGTACTGACTGTGGATAACTTTTCCTTATGTATATATGTATATTTGTGACTCCAATGTAACCCTCCCCACTCTCCTCTATTTCACAGCAGTACAGGTGGTTTTCCTCCGGGAACTCCGGTTTCCACCCGTTAACCTCTCATGTACTGCCCTTGACCCTCACCATCTTAACAGCTGCAGGCCGGTCCGCCCGGCAACTTTACACTCCTACTGTATTTCTATTTTTCCTCACTTTCTCTTCCCGTGTGCCAGCCAGGCGCACCTCCCCCCTCCTTTGTAACCCCCCTTTCCTCAATATATCTTTGAAATCTTTGAAATCTTTGAGCAAACTCAGTTCCCCTGAAGAAGCCACTGGTGAAACCAGTTGTGAAATAAACTCAAATCCTCCACCCTCCACCTTCACCATCTTCCTTTACAACAGGTTCTGATTTCCCCAACAAATACAGTTTTTCAAATAAATTTTTCTTTACATTCTCTTTGTTATACTCTACGTATTATATTTCTAGGCAGTATTTGTTTTTTGTAAATAACTTTCCTTTACCTAAAAACAGGAAAAAATGTTTTGGGGTGGTGCTGGCACACATTTATGGCATTTCAATTTATTTCAGTGAGGAAAATTTATTTGAGATAGTATGTACAAGCAAATGAAGTTAACAAGCTCTATCTCAGAACAAATTTAAACCTGTTAGTCAAGGTATCATCATAAGTGTGTGTGTATATATATATATATATATATATATATATATATATATATATATATATATATATATATATATATATATATATATATATATATATATATATATACTGTGTACATATATGTATATGCAGATATGTTCTTGCAGACAGCTATATATAGTACAGGAAATGAAAAATAGAAAATTAACATTCTTAAACTTACGCTCGGAAACTTGAGAGGTACATTAAAGTAGGTTGCTGAGCGAAGCAAATCCTTCACTAAGTAGGGAGCTCTGTTGGGTTTCATAGCTGGTGGAATAGTCCCTGCATGCTTTCCAATGCCAGCAAGAAGCACAGGCTTCAGGTGTAGATCAATGTTCCAGTGTGTCTTGTACCTATTGAGAGCCTGATAAGGAAAAAGTAAATTAAATATGAGAAAAAGTAAATACAAGCATTAGCTACACACAAATAACAATGTGTACATACATACTAATGCAGTATAATGGCCACATCCAGCAATGACCAAGGTAGCAGGACACCACAGGTGGACACTAGTGACTGTTTTTTTTCATAATATTCATGATGTATAATGAGGCTGTGGTGATTGGCGATACGACCACATCCACCATGTGATGCCTAGCTCTGTATCCTCTAGAACAGCGTTTCCCAACCTTTTCCGACCATAGTACCCCTGTTGTCATGTCTAAGCAGTCCAGCACTCCTAACTAATATCTTGTTATTAGAAGGGTAAAAGGAAGTGGAGTGTGTGCATCACTTCCCAGCACCCCTTGTAATTGATTTCAGCACCCCAGGTTGGGAAACGCTGCTCTAGAATCATGTGCTTGCCTTGGATGCCTGTCCTAGCTCAACCACATGGGATACAGTTTCTAAGCTTCTCCTGTCACCTCAAGTCAGTCAGTCCCTGTCCGCCAGCCAAAGGCTGTGGATGTGCATCTCCTAGCAGGCAGCTTCTCATTGTCTTTGTTATTTGTACTTGTTCCTCTTTTATTAACAATAAATCATAGCACTTGTCTACCCAGTGTTTTCTTACCACCCTTTACCCTTTGTACTACAGTATACATTACTAGTACAAGACTTGCCCTCTGCCTTTTATGAGTTTAAATGCATATCCAGTTTTGGTATACTCCTCACTATCAGGTTGCCAAGAGAATGCCACATGAAACAGTTTGGGATGTTCCAGTGGTCAATTAAATCAGCCCCATCACCACATTAGTGTTTGATATTTTCTCCCTCAGTAAAAATTTATAATGTTTTCCTTTGTCAAACATGGTATTTTCTCCTTAGATTTTTTAAGGAAAAAATTTTGGCTTACTTTTGTTTTTACCACCAACCAAGCTAAAAAAGAAAAAAAAAATTAACTCTAATTCTAGCTTAGTGTTGATTTTCAAAAGTATCACTACAAATCTATAAAGAATTATTTTACTTTAACACCAACAGCAACATGGCTTTTGCTACCCTTTTCATCTTAGAGCTTTTCATTCTGAGTAATTTGAACCCATACATACCTGTCCCAAATTGTTTATAAAGTTGATAAAAATCTTCACATTATTTGTGCACGTGTGAAATAAATGGCAATGATTGGTTCTTTTGTTTGAGCATGCAACCACTGACCAATAAAAATAATACAGAATAAATCTAGCCAATCAAAGCAGTTTGTGAAGAGAATAAACTTCTTTGAATTCAGTCTATGGAAGGTGTCTGCCCGTGCAGGGTGTTGCCTCGATCAGATTTTACGAAAAGAAATCAGGTAATGATTTTTATCAACTTCTTAGCATTGCCAGTCGTGTTAGGTTAGTTTACTTTAGTTTAGATCCCATTAATTGTGTTAGATAAAGTTAATTTTGTTTGGAGGAAGACGTATCAGGGTTGCTGCGTTTGCCTCAACTAAACTACATTAGCTAGAATAGGTTTAGGTTAGGTTAAGTTAGGTGCAGATTCATTCAAAACAGGTCAAAATATACCAGAAAAAAAAAAAGCTTCGTTTTACTGCAAAATCGTGTTTCCATAAGAAACGGGGAGGAAGGGTATTAAAAAAGAAAAGAAAAGAAAAGATTTGCAACGGAAATGAAGTGCATATTCATTCGAAACAGACTGAAATCTACCAGAAAACATTAATTTCATCCAGAATTGAGCTGATGGTGTTATTGTAAATATTTACCATAAAAAAAGCACATACCACATGTACGTAGTGCTGTCATGAGTTACTGACAAGGGCTTTTAGTAAACATTAATTGCTTTCTCAACCAAGACACTGCTTTCCCATCAGATCCTCATGTTTGGAGTACATTGATAAAGACACAGTTCAAGTATTAAACTGGTAATGTACTGAATTAGCTATGTCCACAACCACCTACCTAGACACCGCCTAATCTGTAGGATTATTCTTTCTTGTTTATCATTCCAATGAAGAAATGTGTCACCTCCTTACAGAAACACAAATGAATGTATTATGCTCCTTACCTCAAATCCAAGCCATGCATAGGGAGATACCACATCATAGAACAAATCAATCTTCACTTTTTCTTTGGCGGCGTGAACCGCTGCTCTGGCCGCTGCGACCCTCATGACTCCCAGGGTTTGTTTACACACTCAGCTGAGGCCAGTGTTGCCACGCCTTGGTGACTGTGGCTACCTACATCCACGGGAATTTTCCCCTACATTCCCCTACACGGAAAAAAACTTATGCATCATATATATATATATATATATATATATATATATATATATATATATATATATATATATATATAGAGAGAGAGAGAGAGAGAGAGAGAGAGAGAGAGAGAGAGAGAGAGAGAGAGAGAGAGAGAGAGAGAGAGAGAGAAGTAGAGTCTATAGAATTATATATACAATATAATAAACAAAGGTTATTAAATTATACTTACATTCTCGATACTGCCTCTGGACTTTCTAGAAGGATGGTTTAATTGGCTCTAATCAGCAAGAACGTAATTATTTTCATTTTCAGTGTATTTTGCAAAGTATCTAGACCTTGCACATGAATAGTGCTTAACCAAAGACGATGTCATATCAAAGGTTGAGGGAAAGCTTTCAGAAGTTTTGATAATTGATTCCAATGTCTTTACAGACAGTTTATTTCGCAGCTTTGTTTTATTGTTATTGAGTTTTGAAAATGTTCTCTCAACCTCTGCTGTGCTTTGCGGCAAAGCTGTTAGTTTGAGCATGAAAGTTGCTATTTTCTCATATGAAGGTACATCTCTCATATGCTTCCAGAATTCCACAATAGTTTTGTTTTCCCAAGCACTTTTTCTGACTTCTTCATCAACAAGAATAGATCTCCACTGTCTGTCGATGGTTTGCACGTCAACTTCAGGAAGAAGACGCGGTAACTTCCGATACAACACTGCTGCAGAGCCTACGTCAGCTTTGTCCTTTAGAATTCTTTCATGATTTACATCTTTCAGTCCCACAAGCACTGGATCCGACAGATCAATCCTTTTCAGTATTTGGCAGCATGCAATTTTATACCAGTCTCTGCACCGTGAAAGAAAGCTCTCCTTTTCATGCGGCTTCATTTTTGTTAACGTTTCACTAGCAAGTATACCAGGGTATACTTTATCTACTGGCAGCCATTTTGTTTGATCTTCAATAGCTGGAAGCTTGTAGGTAACAAATTCTCTTTTCATGAAATTCAGAATAAACATTCGAAGAACTCTTTCAGTCTCTGGTAGCAGCATATGTAACTTAAAGCTATTAGACTGAAAAAGTTTGTTCAAGCCAACAAGATCGCCAAGAACAAAGCTTGTGAATTCCAGGGTGGCTTTGACATAGGGATTCTTCAAGGTTCGTAGTATTTTGTCCGCCTGCAAGGTTTTCATGTCATGAGCCTCTGCTGTGAAATACAACTCCAGTGCAGACCACTGTGCAAGGATGCGTTCTACGCATTGTGAGATCGACAGCCACCTTGTCTGACAAGGTTTCAACAGTTTATGTGGATCACACTCAGCGAAGTGTTGAAACTCTTCATAACTCTTTTGACGATTAGGTGATAATTTGAAATAGTTATAGATGTCATGTATGAGCTGCTCTGCCGTTGCTGACAAAGCTTCACAAGCATGGCCAGCAACTAAATGGAATGTGTGACAAAAGCATTTCACAACAAATAAATCTGGCACGACATCTTGTAACTTGGTTAGCAGTGAATTTTATCTCCCTGCATCAGATTTTCTCCATCAGAGGCATAACCAATCACTTTGTCCCACCCAATGCCATCTCCTTCTAAGGTTTCTTTCAGCAGCTCAAACAGGCCTTCTGCACTGCCATCATTTACAGGGAGCAGGCGGTAGAAACGTGTAACTGGTTCATAGGTGTCACTTTTCAAAAATCTCATATTGACACAAAATGTTTTGTTCATTGTGAGATCTGTTGCTTTATCACACAGCACTGAAAATCCACCAGACAAAGCAACTTCCTGCATGAGCTTTTCGTGTGCATATGGTGATAAACATTCTGTCAAAAGATATGTTCCCTTGGTTCTGTTACAAGTCATACTGTTGATTGCTTTTGAGTCATCTGCCACAAAATGGAGTGTACTCACCATGTCATCAAGACAGTTGAAAGACAAATTCTTTCGGGCCACCATTGCCACAACATTTAATTCTGCTTTAATCCTTTTTTCATCTTTAGATTCCACAAACATGGTCATCCGTTCATTTGACTTAATTTGCTTAGCAAGTCTTATATGAGTAGACGATTTTGTGTGACCAGTAAGCTCAGATTTCTCTGCCACAAGCTCCTTATCACACACTTTACAATGAGCTTTTCCACCAGTTTTTCCAGCAGTGAGCCATCCTGAGGCCCAACTCTCTTTTTCCCACTCCGCCCTGTATCTTTGAGAGCGATAATTCTTTTCAACTTTAGGCATGATCAGTGATTATTATTCCTTTTGAGGTCAGTAACACAATATCAATGACACAATTCAAGTGGCCGCGCCGCGTGTCTGAAGTCAGCGTTAGTGCTGTATAACTGACTTGCCGCAGGCAACTGGTCAACTGTGTAAGACTGTAAGTTAGGCGGCTGTCGGCCCGGCCAGACAGACTACAAACAGAATTCATACGTGTATGCTACGAAGTTTTCACGTACTATAAAACATCATCACTTAGTCTACGTTGTTAATATGTGTTATTTTAATAAAAATACAAATACGTTTAAATGTTAGACTATTCATGACAAAGTTTTTGTTACGAATCAGTCCCATAATTTGGTAAAAATCAAAGGAATCTATAGTAACGGGGTTAACAAATTCACGTCTCGAACAAGAATGACCAACGTATCCCTCTCCCTCCACTCTCTCTCTCTCTCTCTCTCTCTCTCTCAGCAACTTGCACGACATTTCATGTGTGCAATATTATATTTGTAAATTTGTCTGTCTGTCTGTCTCTCTGAATTTTTCCCCTACGTTCCCCTACGAAACAACGATTTTCACCGTAGGTGCCCCCTACTCCCTACAAAGCCCTGAAATCCCCTACCGTAGGGATTTTCCCCTACGCGTGGCAACACTGGCTGAGGCTGCTGACCTGAACGACCTCACCCATCTGTCCTCGCCTCGGAGCCCGCCACGGAGAATATTCTTGCTCAGTGGTTCCCAATCTGTGATAGCCTCAGGTGGCACATGAACACTTTCGAGATCATATGCGACTTTTAGTTAAATTGAATTAATTAATCTATCAGAAAAGTTATTATTGCCATATTAAAGGTGTGTTCATACGTGTCAATATGCGACTGAAATTGCTAGATGTATCGACTGAGCCCTTCTAGTCGAAACACGCTCACACATAGCAACTAGGAAGTATCGGCTGGTTGGCGGGAAATGAATGTAAACAAACAGTTACCCAACAAAATCTTCCTCTGGTGACGATGACGATTGCGATCAAATTAAACCATCACTAGTATTCAATCCTCATCCTCAACACCCTGCACACAGGGAAGCAGTCATCAGAGGGTGGCAGCTATCTCATCGAACGCCTATTAATTTTGTTCTACCTATTTATTTTCTTTTGTTTTATTTTTATTTACTTTTTCATTTATTTATTATTATTTTGCTGTAGAATTCACTTTTAGGGTCCCAAATGTGATGTATTTTTCCTCATCAACTTCAAAATCTTCTCTACATCGACACCTATGCAAACCTTTCTCTGTGATTCTCAATGTAAACAAAGCTGCAAATCGACTGAAAAAGACCAACATGCTGGTCTTGTTTTCGACTGCTTTTTCCAGTTGCTGGGCACCGACATTCAGTCGGAAACTACCGACTTGTAATTTCAATCGCAAATTAACGTGTGAACCTGCCTTTACACAAGATAACCTGGCATCAATCAGCTGGAGAAATAATTAACGGATGCATATCTCGCACTAAATTTGAGCTGTTTTCCTTGTTTGTTCTATTGTGAATAAATCGATATTTCCTGGAATTAAGTTTATACTCGCTTATTAAAATTTTGTGAACCACAGTTTTACGTAACTGATATCGCGCTAATTAACATTTCTTGTTTTATCTTTTTTTTAGGTGACCAATATATATATATATATATATATATATATATATATATATATATATATATATATATATATATATATATATATATATAACAATGTTCACGGCTCATTATCATTGTTATCTTTAAGCATCATTCATTACATACTCCAGAAAAACACTTACACTACTGTCTTCATCATCCTTCCACAAGCTAAAAAGAACAAATGTAGTCCCCACTCAGAACTTTTCCTTGGGTATGAAAAAAAAACTCGTTTCTTTTTTATTCTCTCGAGACATTATTATCTATCAAAACTATAAATCATTTACAGCTATCTAGCTAGCCCTCTTAATGTAATACCTTACAAGTTCTCACAGCTTCAGCTAATCAATATCCACATCACAGGAAATTACAAAGCATTCTTAAAGCATCCTGCTCAACTAAACCCTGACAAATTTTAGGTATGGCAGAATACCAAATGTATGTGCACATCATCTTACTATGGTAAATGCCCTTCTTTAGAAATTCAGGAATATATACTCACTGAAGTAGTTCAAAAGTCAGAAGGGAGTAAATGTTATGCTAAAATTTTCTTTGTGGCATAATTAACTAGCTTAAAACAAAACATAGATCACAATAAAGTGACAGTGATAGCTAACAAAGGATGGAACAAAAACATTTTATCAATTTCTGTTTCAGATCTTGTTTTTCCCAGAATGGAAATTAAAAACAAGAGAAATCAAGGACTTTTGTTTTATCCTATATTTCTTCTCACCAGATCATTCTTTTGAATGGATATGTCTACTTTGTGATAATATGGCCCAAATTTAACAAAGCATTGAGTTATGTTGATAATACTGGTGTGTACTGCACACATCTTAAATAATTACAGGTTTGTGTAATGGCAGAATCTACGAAATAGAACAATTGAACCAAAAACTTCCCACAACCCATAACTAAAAGCATTGCTGATTAACGATTCACTGTAAAAATGCACATACCATGTACTATTACTAAAAGTGGTTCTTTGTCTTTGATCAACTAACTAACCAGCAACCTTGTTTCCTGTATAAGATCAAGACAGCCACAGGCCAGTCAACTATTCTACAACATAATATGTATATGCTACAACATTACTAGAGCACAAAATTTTCACATCTCGAAGAAAAAGAAGACCCTACTTTTAACTAATAATCACAGACAATAATAAAAAACAAGAAGGATAAAAGTTACACAATAATAGCATGTTTCACACCTCACACCTTCGTCATGAATTTATTTGACAATAAGCTCACTCCTCTTTGCCTCAGAGGAGAAAGCTGTATGTCTATGCTCATCCCTAGAAAAGTGTATTGTCCTGTGTTTACAAACAACCAAGTAATACAATTTTCATTCTCTATGGCACAAGAGCAGACAAATTCAAATTACACATTATTACTAACATCCACCATAACCTCCTTTTTCTCCTCCATCACCTGACACCTGATAACAGGGCACCTTTTAACCCTTTCAACCCAGGGATGTACATTTAAGCCTTAGATGCCACTCGCTCCCAGCCAGTAGACATAAATATACATCTTATTTGGTATGCTCCACATCTGGCAGATGTAAATACTGTAAGTTATGCCTAATTTAAGTTTGCCTTAGCAGGAACACATTTACTATGATATGGATAGTTTTAGAAAAAAAACAATATGGGTAAAAAAAATAATAAACAGTTGAAGACATTTTTCTACTTCAAGAACTCACTCACTCCAAGGAGGAGGAAGACCTTTTCTTTGAGGACCAAAGACTTCCTCAGCCAGCCACCACGTAGAAATAAAATCACACAAGTACATGTCCAAATTATTTCATTATCAAGAAAGGTTCATATTATTCAGATGGTTTACTGGTTTGAAAAACACCTGATTTCACTGAATATTTTCTTATATGATATTTGACTATTCGGTTTAGTTTGATGACAGAATCAACATTAGATACAGTAACAGCATTTGAAATTTCACACACCCACATATCCCAAATACAACATGCACATTCATGACACCATCCTGGGGCAAGAGGTTAAATATCCAGTGACTAGCATTTATGGTTCCGTATGGACATTCAACCAATACAAACAGAGCAAAACTATTACAACCATAAGAATCACACAAAATATTCAGTTATCATGGCATAGGTAGGCTGGCAGGCAGCTTGCATACAGCAGTGCTTGCATCGGTCCCATGCTACCTAAAATGATTGCACTTGAGAAAAAATTGTACTTAATGATTTATGTTCTCAATAACAATATTATGAGACAACTACATCACTCACCCATAAAGAGGCTGCCATCAAACTCACAACCTTCTGGTCATGAGCTGGGCACTGTACCACTGAGCCACACAGTACTGCCATGCAAGCCATAACTAGCATAAGTGGGTGATGATTGATCACTCATTTATGTGCAAGGTGGCATCTACAAGTTTTCAAATAAATAACAGTGACATACTATCACACAGGCATTATCGCCCAGACATCAAGGAAAAGATATTAATTTTGAGCATTACCAATGAGTAATTAAATACTATATCTCTGCATTAAGATTTAACCTTTTGTCATTATTACCATGATTATTCAACTTGGTTAATCTAATAGCAGAAAAGCAAATGTTAAATTTTCAACAGATGAATGAAGTATCCTTTAAAACATAGCTAGGTGGTAGCTCCCTCAGTATTTAGTAATTCATCAATTTCTTCAGAGCACTGAGACAACGCCATTTGTCTGGTAGATAGAATGGCTCAAAAATATGTGGGAACGGAGTGTCAAAACCACACACCCTCTCTACAGGTGCCTCAAGGTGAAGGAAGCACTCACTCTGCAGGTAGGAAAGTTTGACATCAGGTGACAATCATTTACACTTTACACTTAAGTCTAGCTGCAAAATAGCTTAATTAAAGTGCTAAAATTCATTAATATATAATTGCAAATAGTCATGGTACAGGAATGTAGTCTGGCAACACACTCTTCACCCAGTTAGACATATTCTTTGAGTGTCACAAACAACTAAAAGAGATGGCACCAAGGAGATAGAGAATGGCATGGGAAGCTGTTGCTTTTAAGCATGTTGTGAGCTTTTGGTTGAGCAAGACAACACATGCAGCAATACTGTACACAAACAATAATAGTGTTACTCCTCTCACTATTCTAATGAATCTACACTCCTCAAAACCAAGAGGCATATTAATAATTATGACCACAAGTACTTGCAGTATCTTACCTGCACTGTTGCTGCAACTTCTGCCCCAAAACCACTAGTGATGGGAGCTTCATGTGCAATAAGCAATCGACCAGTTTTCTTGACAGACTTTCAGAACAATGAAAAACAAGTAGTTAATACAGGAAATGCTAACTTACAAAATGGAATGTTCATATTCATTGTGTAAAGATTCAAATCAAGGTCATCTATGATGGTGTTCTTCAAACTTTTTAATATCATGAATAAGTTTACCAGCCAATGTTTATTCTATTGTACCAAATGTGATAGTGCTTTGATTTTATATACCTCCTTCACAACCCAGCATATCTATTCTATTGTACCTTTACACCTCTGATACTGAAACTGATTCCAGGCAACCGTGAATACAAATACACACACACACACACACACACACACACACACATACATATATATCTGTTTTTTGTTTATATGGCAACCCACTGAACAAGAACTTGCAACCTAGGTTTGGGCTCTGACTTGTACTTTAAAAATATAGAAAAACATGCACTTACGCTATTCATTCATCTCAAGTTTTATCTGGACAGACAAAATCATACTGTCAACTGCTTTATGTTGCAAGCTCCACAAAGACCATTTACTGGGAATAAAACATTTAGAGGTAATAGCTACTAGCTGCTGCTTTTATATTGAAAACAATTATAATTGTAAAATTGCTTAGTCATTAAGGATAGCTGTACATAAACTAACAAGCCTGGCACTCACATTACAGACAGTCTGTTGGTCCCAAGGAAGGATTGTTACCAGATCAATTACTTCACAGGAAACATTCAACTGTTCTCTTGCCAGCTCTGCCACTTCCCTTAACACATGTACTTGTGTTCCCCACCCCAGCAGGGTGATGTCTTCCCCTGAAAGTGTAAATCAAGAGAAGAGAGTTCTTGCAATAATTCCATCTTTTATCTATTCATCTTTTTTTTTCTGTGATGGAGAAATGATATATGGAAGACTAAACCTATGCTTTAATCATCTATTCATCATTCTGATGCTTTATACCCTCTGGGAAGATCCCAACAGGCATTATCAATAGCAGAGAAGCCTCCATTTCTCACTATCAAACATGCCCTCTTTGCTTATATAAGTATTTGGCCTCTATTCCCTTATTCAATACTTCTATCCTCTAAATGGAAAAAACACATAGTTTTTACTTAAAATTGCATATATTTTCTTATTATTGAAGTATTTCTGCAATTGGCTGAGCAGAGAGGGTCTTTCCTAATGTGCATTCAATTATGACCACATAATGAAAGCAGAGAAAAGGGCAACTGAAGAAAGAATAAAAACACATAAGAAAAAAATCACAATGGAGTATCATGATTAGCAAGAACAGAGTACAGCAAAACTAAAATAGTTACTGTAATAATAACAACACAGAGATGGAATGTAGGGAACACAACAATGGTGAAATAATGTCAATACCTTCCAACAAAATGTCTGCCGAGGAGAGAGGATATGTGTAGTCGCTGGTGGGCACCATCTCTACTGCAGAGCGATAGAGTACTTTAGGTTCCAAGAAGATGCAAGGATTGTCATCCCTGATGCATGACAACAGCAGGCCTTTTGCCTTTATAGGGCCACGAGGCACCACAACCTGTTAATCAATATGACAATGCTAGTATTAGTCAAAGATTTAACATTTTGCTTTGTGAGGTGTTTCTTGACATGATTTAATATTTGTACACCTGGTGTTTGTCTATTTCAGTCAGCACACTAATGATATTCATACAAGGCATAGTATAGCAGTACAGTATCATTGGGATCCAGTCACTTCCCAAATAATACTAGGTGTGCTTTTTGTTTGTATAGCCACTTGTATAATAAATCAAGGCATAATGATTAAACAGAGATACACTTACTAGAACATAGTTTTATGTACATAATATAATAGTGACTACTATAAAATTGTTAAGGCATATGAAATGCAAAGTTAATTTAAATTATCTATAATATATCAATTTTGAACAATAATGACCACGCATGCAATAAAACCTCTTCAAATTTAAAGATTTGAACTTGAGATTTGGATACAAATAGAACAAAGCGTCAACAAACCTTAAGTCCTGGAGTGTGACTGAAATAAGCCTCTGGGGATTGGGAGTGGTAGAGGCCACCGTGTCCTACAGCACCACATGGAGATCTGATGGTCAGCTTACCACAGCTAAAGAGGTTGCCTGATCTATAGCGATATTTAGCTGCTTCGTTCACTATCTGGGGAAGGTGAGGAATATTTTATTATAGTATCCAGTCCTCATTCTGGCTCACTAAAACTCCTATGCAATACAAGTGGATGTTAAACCACAACAATTCTCATGGTTTTGACTAAACTGTTTAATCTATATATACAATAGGTTTAGTAAAATAAAATGCAGCAAAAATGTTGCCTCCCACATCACGAATCACTATTCACTGAAACCAACAACAAATCAAATGACATCTCCAAATATTTTCTTTTATATAGAACTTCCATGATTTGCCTCACAATATATAATGTAATATACACAAATAAAGTTAGAGCAAAAAAATTGCTCTTAGGTGAGCCAGCACCCACTTGGTCAAAAGCAGGGAAGATGTAGTCAGCAAACTGCATCTCAGCAATGGTAGTGGCACCTCCCACTGCTGAACCTATGGCAAATCCTGCAATACCTTGTTCACAGAGAGGAGTGTTGAAGACACGGTCCTTCCCAAACTTGTCCTGCAGCCCAATAGTGCAGCGAAACACTCCTCCAAACCCAACATCTTCCCCAAATATGACTGAAACAAAAGAAAAATATGATGTAAAGAAATAAGAAATTATCTTAAATAGCAACAGAGCTTGTCTTTATTAGATGCACAAAACTGACTCAAAAAGCAGATACAGAAACTTTAAAAAAATTATTATTAGAGATACAAATTAATCAAGAGGATACTTCCCATTTATTTATTTGTATCTATCACTGTATGCATATTCTCCTTTTGTTGATTGAACAAACTTAACTTTAACTCATATGAAAGACCCCCCTAAGTTACTTTTATCTTGGCACACTTTGAGAGCACTTCTAGATGCAAACCTACAACATTTTGAGTCATTTAACTAGTTAGGAGCAACACACCCACACCCAGAGAGAGAGAGAGAGAGAGAGAGAGAGAGAGAGAGAGAGAGAGAGAGAGAGAGAGAGAGAGAGAGAGAGAGAGAGAGAGAGAGAGAGAGAGAGAGATTGGGGGGTGGCATAGATGGAGGAGAGACGGTGTGGATATGAAAAATGTAGGAACTAAGAGGAAGTGGGGATGGGGAGGTGGAGATGGAGTGGAGTTGAGAAAATGTGGCTTTATCTACTCATCATGACTTTTGGCCAATGATATTTACTGACTAAAATTTCTTGAGTTGACATGTGGCTTAGTTAATAAATAAGGGTAAGAAGGCTGCTTCACCAAGCAGTATGGAGCCAAATATACTTTACTGACTATTGACTATGATCAGAACTATTGATTCTAGCTACTATCGATGAAAATTTTAACAAGCATAGAAAATAAAAATCTTATCAAGTCAAACCTGAAAGAAACAGAAGTATGTATATATATAATAAGAATCACAAAATTACTAGGGAAATAAAAGCAGGCAGGAAAGACCATGCAAAAGTTGAAATTATGAAGATCAATGGCTTCTAAACAAATGAGTGACTTATTGCAATATCCATCTGCTTTTTACTCAACATATTCCAAAGATGGTGAAATAAAGCAGCCACTGGTATATACTAATGAAACACCAAGGAGAGGCTGCTTCCACTCACCAGCAGAATCGTCCGTGGCGAGGGCGAGGTCCAAGGCATTATTGATGGACTGGAACAAGTTAAGTCGCTGCGTCTCATCTAAAAATTAAATACATTATGACACTTAAAAACAGCAGAAACCTGCTGCAACACTTGTCATTTCCAGGAAGGTACATTTGGGCATAAATGGGTGCTGAAAATGTATTGGATATCTGAGAGAGAGAGAGAGAGAGAGAGAGAGAGAGAGAGAGAGAGAGAGAGAGAGAGAGAGAGAGAGAGAGAGAGAGAGAGAGGGGGGGGGTTGAGAACAAAGCTATAGCAGTGGCAGTCAACCTGGAAGCACAGTGAAACCCAGGATGTATAAATTTTCAAAAAGCATTTGTAAACAATGAGACAATATATGGAGAGGTACCTGACATGGTCAGTGTATACAAGAATGCACAGTAGGAAATAATTTTCAAGGAAAAAATTATATCAAGTCATTTAAACTTACATTAGGTGAAAGGGATGGATGTATGGGCAAACACAAGAGAGAATAAAAGCTAGAAGGGTGAGGAATGAGTAATTAGGGGAAAACAGAGTTCCCTATTCCTATACACAACTCAATTTAGTCCCTCCCCTTCATCCCCTTGCCACTTGCACTCCCTCCAATTTCTTGCCCTTTACTCTCCTTCCCCAGTTACATTTTCTAGTTTTACATTCTTGAAATATATAATATGTATCATTTTCATCAATCTTATCATTTATCATACCTATTGACATTAATGATTAACAAAAATTATAGCCCAAAGACTTGATATCACCATTAACGCTCAGATTACATCTTTTTCTTTTATTATTTTCTGCAGCAACTCTTCACATATACTGCAGTAATATATAGTCATGAGATTTGCACAAATCTTAGGTTAGGGGAGATCAATGAGTAGGACAATAAATGTTAGGTATATGTTTAGTGACTTTAAATTTGAAAATATAAGCATATTTGCTTCTTAAATATTTATCACCGTCAGAGCTAAAAAAAAAATAAATAAAAAAAAAGAAGAAGAAAGGAATGGATGGAGGAAAGAAAACATATGTAGCATATGTTCCCACGAAAAATAAATAATGGGGAATATTCTCAATTATTCACCATTTCTTATGCAAACTCAGGAATTCTCTGTCTACTCCTGCATTTCCACCTTCTTAAAACTTAAACGCATTAAGAGGTAGGTCTTAAAACATTTATTCCATACATTTGACAAAGTTTTTTTATCGCAATCAGGAATCATCACGTAAGTGAGCCTTTTTTATCTGTAATTTTTGTTGTCCTAGGCCATTTCCCCCTCCTATATATGTAACCAGCCCCCAGTTGCGATAGGTTTGTGGATGTGTTCAACTAGTGGCCTAGTGCGGGATTCCCTGGGAGCTGAGCCCCCACCCATTCTTAGGATAGGTCTCTGGTTGTTTGCTACATTTAGACAAGTTCCTTGACTTAAAGAAAACTTATCTGCTTCTTTCATTCTAGTAAAATTTCTCTACCTTTTTTTCAAAGTATAATATATTACTCCTGCATGATCTCTCCCCACCCAAAACCAGATTCTCCACAGGCCCTTGTGAAAGGACGAGAAAGAAAAAAATAAAACATACAAGGTGCTTTAGATTAAGTAAGATTTACCCATTAATGTAATAGAAACTCAATTGTTTTCATTTTTTTCTGATGGCTGGTTTTCATTCCTAACCTAACGTAATATTACACTAACTGATGTAGTGGCACTATATCACTGGAGTTAGTATTGCTCCATCTGGCAAGACCGTTGTTAACCGCGCTTCAATACAACGTTGATTAACAAAACAAAGACAAACAGTGTTACAGAGAGAACTGTTACTGGGCAAATAAAACGATTACCGTGAGACTCCGGGACGGTGTCTGGGTAGTAGGTAAAGTGTGACGAGTCTCTGACATGTTGCCATCCCGTCTGCACCACTGGCCGTAACACAGATTGTCTCCCCATTCTCCAAGCCGCTGATAATTTCCGCAGTGCCCCAGCCATGTTGCCGTCGACACACGGTCCGGTGTTGTGCAGCCCACTTCTGCTGCGGACCTAACTGGAACTGGCAGTTCAAGCAAGTTGCCACTTACGACTTAACCAGTTTTTTTTTTTTTTTTTTTTTCATGGGCTTCATTTTATTAATAATTGATTATATATATATAATGTTTTGATTGTATAGTATAGCAATACCTCTAGATGGAAAAAAAAATCTGACCTTAGAACAGAGAAGCATGGTGTTTATTATGTATTGTGTGTAGGTTCATTAATCAGAGACTCCAAGCCACCATCCGCCTCATCTCCAACCGCATACATGTTGGTTAATGTGATGATTTTTTCTTGCATCATTTGGGTTATTTTCAAGTCTTTGCAGCATTCAACAGAGTGGTCCGTATTGTTACGTTCCTCACACACAGGGTTCGTTTACTGCAATGTCGTCACATAGAAACTGCATGGTAACAACTAACAAACCGTGGAGAAAGATACACTGGGAAGAACTTGTTTATTTTACTTCCTTGTGTGAGAGAACTGCTAACTGTTCCTCTTCTTACTTCTTACTTGCACACTGCTTACTGCTCACTGACTTTTTAGCTTCCAATTTGATACTGCTTTGCTTCTTACAGACTCTTATTCCTACTTATTGCTGGCTATTACTCACTCATTGACTTAATACTCATTGATTGACTCCTGTTGGCTCAGAACCTCCTTTTATACAATATCTGTTAAATCTAGGTAGATAATTATACAACATTACAGAACTTTTCAATCATTTTGGCCACATGACATAAGAGGCTTCTAGCATCTACTATCTTTGTCAGTGGTTTAATTGGCCTTGTACTGGTTCTGGAGAAGACACCCTAATATATAGCAGTAGTGGGTTTCTGCTATAACAAAGCAATATACTATATATTTACATTAATTTTCCCTTCTAACTGGGTTGTAACAAGTCTTCTCCGTACTCGTCTCAAAGGAATTGTTCACAAAGGCAAGCACATCATCTCAAGCCCCTTTCCCAGCTTAGCTGATCAAGCATCCTCAAGGGCAAAATGGGAGAGGGGGAAAGGGTAGGGTACAGGAACCATCAGTCTTCATCCGCTCCTTATAGTACACACTAATTCATACAGAAGAGACGATAATGTTTCACAAATTTTAATGGGTAGAAAAAAAGAGGGCTGGATGGAGTCTGACCACAGCAATCAAGAATAACACTCAGGCTACTATGTAACTATCATAGAAAGAGAGCAAGACTGAGTGGGCAAAACTGATTAAAGAAGAACTTCAAGGCACAGCTTATTCTTCAAGTAACTGGGTGACACTAGACTGTCGCCAGGGGCTTGTTTGATCTTGCTTGCTCTCTCTTTTCTATATGACATAAAAGGATTTGTCATTCTTTCTCTACTTGTTGTAATAGGTGTAGCTCATATCAAAATACATATTCTAACCAATATTAACATGATTATCCTTGGAAGAAGTAAGTGAGCAGTAACATTCCCACTCACAAGCTTCGTGAAAGCCGAGACATAATAGGAAACAGCTTAGAATGAGTTTGTCAGGAATTTGACAAAATTTTTGGAAACTGTTTTGGAAGTCTTAACAATTTTACAAGCTTTGTTTCTATTTCCTGGTGTGGACAACCCTTTAGAAATAGCTGCTATCAGATACAATCAACAAATCAAAATGGAAGGCTGTGAATAAAAAAGGAGCAATTTCAGTGAGCTATAAACTGTGATACAAAAATTCTCTCATATACTGTGCCTTATACAGCTAACTTCCACTACAGACTCTATGTTAGAAAAAGACAAAAAATTAGTAGAAAACAATATTTAATCCAATATATATATAAAAAGATTATAAGAGGTATAAAATTATGCAATTTGTTGTATATTTAGTCATTTTTAAAATAAGTACCTCACAGCGCACACTCATACACTCCGCAATCAACCAAGGAAAAGTTAGCCTAGCAATAATGCTCCTACATAACTGTACTGTTAGCCTAATCAAGCCAACAAATGCATAACATGTTGCAGAAATCATACTCTATCACATTCCTTACATCTACAAAATAATGGTTATGATGCTACTACTTGTACATAATGCAAAAAGATATTTAAAGCTCTTGTCAAGTAAAAGTTGATCTACTGGATGATACATACATACATACATCTGTGAGGATTGCCTAACAGAGATCAAAAGAAAACTTTGTATCTCCCACACCGGGACAGCCCAGCAGAAGGGAATACCGACACAAGGTGTCCACAGACACACATATATTTACAATCATTCCCTCTATATTTAATCAAACTGTACATGATTAATATATTATGCTACTAAATTTGTTATGCCCAGAGTTACCTATCAGCATAAGGTAACAGTAAGCTTTTACGAACTTAATTAACCAGTGGTCACAAAGTGGTGGGAACGTTAAAACATTATATACTACGACAAAAGAATCAACCTAATATTGCAGAAGGAATATACACATATGTACATTATCCAACCTGAGAAACTTAACTACACTATTCCTCAAAACAGATGACAAAAATGTTCAACAATATGCATCCACAATCTGATTACACAGAAAAAATATCTATCTTACAAAGAGAACATAATAATATTACAAAGTTGAGTGGAATTAATAAGTAAATATGAAATATAAATAGCAACACAGATTATGAAGGACACGGCAGAGAGAAAAGAAAGTATTCAAGTTGGAATGGTGACAATGATACAGTGACATGCCCTAGATAGTGACCAGGAAGGAAGGTAAGATACATCAGTTGAAATCAAGCAGGATGATGATGAAGCATGATTATGTGATGAGATTAAGAATAAATGGAATAAATGAAATAAAAAAAAATGTATAGAGGGAAAGCCAAACAATAGCAGCCATATTATGTGTCTATATGGTGGTAAAATAAAAATTATTTGGGACAGCTTTCTCATGTTGATACCACCTATGATCCAGTCTTCTTAAAACATGTGTACATACCCTTACAAAAAAAACATAATTCAATATCGCAAATATCTATTACTTATTTGTGATCCTTTACTCTCTCAGAACTTTGGGGAGAAATCTGATTACCATGACAGATTTCCAGCCATACTATAAAATAATATAAAAGCATCTGACTGCACTGTGCCCAGGTTGGAAGAACACTCTCACCTTACTGTAAAAAACTAAGATATAAAAACAGGTAACTGGAGATTTAATTTTCTGCCTTCTTGTTCCTAAAATGAGATAATGTGTGATAAACTCAGATACAGACAGGCCTTTCCATATAATTATGCATTCCTTTATTTAAAATAATTTAATTCCTCTTTAACCTTCTCATTATAAGATCCTCTTCTTAAACATCATGTCTTATAATCACTTATTTTTTTATTTGCCTTTCCTTAAAATACAAAATGGCATAAAAAAAAAAAAATGGAAGTCATAGCAAAGAAACTGTTTTATAAAAATAAATAAATAGATAAATGAATAAATAAATAAATAAATAAAAACAATAATAATAATAAAGACACAAAAGAACAAAAAAAATATGTAATGGTGTACTGGCTTGTGAGATCATTCATGACCACTGGAACAAACTATAAACTTCCAATCCAACAAATTAGCTAATGTACAGAAAAATAAATCTTTAGGTTCAAGTTATTAATGAAACTATGAACATGACAACTAATTAATTCCATCTCAATTCAACATCTGAGTTGAAGAAAGGCAAATATTTCTTCAATTAAACCAAATTATTATATACACATCCAATTTGTATAATAAGAGGAATAACATTCATGTTCAGAGTACAAAATACAGAGAAGAGGATTTTCATGTTGCTAATGAGTCAGATTTTGCCTTCCAGACCTTGAGAAATAACTTCCTCACTTTAAGATCCTGGAGAACAATTTTGGCTCAAATGAGGAAGCTGACCTTGCTCCAGCGTGTGGGTGTGGCTGTGGCTGTCATGTTGGAGGCCAGTCTGTGAGATGACCTGTGCGGGGATTTAAAGGCTGCAGATAGACCAGGGGAGGCTGTGGATATGTTTCTTCCTGTGTTGCGCTGTGCCCTGGAAGTGTTGAGACGTGGGGAGCGGCGAGTGGCAATGCGTGGTAAGGTCTTGGGAGTCCTCGGGAGACCTTGTGGAAGCCTGCGGGGTGAGGTGCGCTTGGAGGTTGGCCCAGGAGTCTGGCTCATCCCAAAGACAGCAGAGCTACGAATGTTTTCACATTTGCTGCGCAGGTGAATTGTGTTCTGGGGAATGTGTGAATAATATCAATAAGGAAGAAAAGCATCATTCTATACACATGTGGGTAAACAAGTTTTCAACATCCTTAAAACCATCATTACCAATTATGCAACACATCACTGCCAACAATACCAAAACCATTACCACCCATTTTTCACTAAAAAGTTGGAAGAGAAACATTATCTCCAATTATGATAACTAATAAATACAGAAATCATGTGGACAATAGATTTAGTGAAGAAAAAGACCAGCTATGTCTACATGCCCTACCACCAACTAAGGTTCTATCCCAGCTGGTCTAACTACCCAGCACTGACCAGTTCAATCTGCGTCTCTTGGTTGATGAAAATCTCCAGCCAAAAGAATTCAGGAACTCTGAATGCTTAAAGAAAACATGCACTTATCACTATGAGTTTTTAAAAAGATAAACGGGAAAAAAATAAAAAATAAATAATAATAATAATAATAATAATAATAAAAAAAAAAAAAAAAAAAAAAAAAAAAAGAACTAAATATTATGTGAGCTAAACTTACAGAGAAATTGGAATAAGTAGAAATCTCCTGTGAAGAACCATGGGTCTTGTCCTTCTCAGTAGGAGCTGGTCGCAGTGTCTTCTGGTTGCGGTCACGAAGGATGCTTCGGCCACCTAAACCATGTGGGGTCTGAAATGAGGATAGCAGCCAAGATGACAACACTGTTCTTTTACTCTGTGTGTGTGTGTGTGTGTGTGTGTAATTCACCTCGATTGTCTGCTGGTCACCCAGCCAGTCTTCCCCATTTTAGAGCGAGCTCAGAGCTCACAGACTGATCTTCGGGTAGGACTAAGACCACAAAACTCTCCACACCAGGAAAGCGAGGCCACAACCCCTCGAGTTACATCCCACACCTACTTCTGCTAGGTGAACAGGGACTACACATTAAGAGGCTTGCCCATATGCCTCGCCACGCCCACGGCTCAAACCCGGACTCTCTCTTTCATGTGTGTGTGTGTGTGTGTGTGTGTGTGTGTGTGTGTGTGTGTGTGTGTGTGTGTGTGTGTGTGTGTGTGTGTGTGTGTGTGTGCACGCACACACTAATGACATTGGAAGAAAATAGCTAGTCAACTAACAGTTACGATGGTGGATACTAGGGAGGGTTCTGGAGAGTTGTTCTCTTGGATTCGCCTCTGTTTGGTCTTCCTGCCAGATTCCTCAGCTGCCATATGACGCTTGTAGCTCACAGTGCGAGGTCTGCTGCCCAGCCTGGTCTCATGCAGCAGCTCTTTGGTGCGTGCTGTTTGCTGCAGTAATAGAGAAACAATCTACATAATTTTTCATCTCTACTATGCTCAAATTTTCTTTCCTGTTGCACTGGCAAGTCCCATTTGAAGTACCTAACAAACATAAATTTACATGACAACAGTCTAAACACCTAGCACAAAACTCAATGTAATATTGCAAGTTGTTGTTTTCAGTTGTCCTTGGTGGTTCTGTTACTATATTACACCAAAATCCTGATTGTACATGGTACATAAGTTATGCTGGGTGGGGAAACTAACCCGCTCTTTCTTCTCCTGTTTCCTCTGGTCATAGTAGCGATGCCAGTGATCAAGGATGTAGTCGCTCACTGTCTGTCCTTTCACCAGGAATGGCTGGCCACTCTTCTCATTGTAGATTTCAACCAAATCTTCTAATTCCTTCTCCAGACGTGGCAGTTCCTTTGGTGGATAAAATTCAGTAATGCAGTTATGTTGAAAATAACCACATTGAAATAACAAATTAAAAGAAAAGGAAACATAGGGATCTTATAGGTAAAAGTCATCCTAGCTTGGTATTCACTTCCTTTCACAATGTCACACTTGTAAAAGCACAAGTTTGCTAAAATGTTGATTAATAAAAAAATAAATGAGGAAGATACCTACACCCCATACTCTCCTACACAAGTTTGTTAAAAAATAAATAAATAAAGACATAAATGACGAAAATACTTACACCCCTTACTCTCCTCCTCTCCTTCTCCTCTTGCAGCAGAGCACAACCCCGGTTCCCAAACAGTCGGTCTGGGTTGTTGGACCGTTCCTCCAAGTCAAGGTGTTTGCCCCACAACTAGGGGAAAGGATTTCCTCATTATTATTTTATTTTCTTTATGTAAGAGAGGAAATCTGGCCAAGGGCTACAAAAGCAGTTAAGCAAAAAGGCCCACTTAGATGCTAGTCCCTGAGCAGGTCTGAGAGTTACATTACTGAGATGGAGAAAGGTGGTCTAAGTGAAACGGCAATAAGTAATATGGCAATAAGAGATATTTGAGAAGAGAAAGAAGTGGGTTACAAATGAAGGATGTACAGTAATTCTCAGTAGCGCACGAAGACTAACCAACCCACCTGATGCCACTGATCCAGTACAGCATACACCTTCTGATTTTCTCCATGGAATTTCTTCAGCCTTTCCACCTCAACATTGTGTGCTTCCAAAACTTCCTCTGTGCATTCATCTGTGAAAAGAGAGAGAAAATTCATATAAGAAAAGTGTGGTTAGCTGCTCAAGTTTTCTTCCATGATAAGAAACAAATGTAAGAACTTTCTATCATGTATATGCTTGGCTTCTATGCCAAGATTATGATGTATCTATTATATCTTACATCAGAAACCTCTGGGAAAGAGATACTAGAGGTAGAGTCAAAGTACTACTACCACCACAACATAAATAATGTGTAACAAAGTTTTAACTGACCTGATACATAAGGAGAGAATGCCTCTTTCTCTTCCTCTCCCACATAGCACTTCTCCCACATCTCCTCCAGTTCATGCCTTAGTTGAGAGATGAAGTTCCCCATATTTTCTTTCTTCGCTTCTTCAAGCAATGCCATTTGTTCTTGTAACTTAAGGTAAAGAAAAGAAATATCATATGTATATTTTAAGATAGCAATAGTTTATGAAGCATGGAAAACACTTGTTAGTTGAGAAGGAAACCATTTCACACCCATGGTAACCAGATGTCTGTGTACTCCATTTCACATAAAATAATATATTCTTGGTTATGTGATGGAAACACACACAAACACAAACACACACACACACACACACACACACACACACACAAGGACTTGGGAGTGACGATGGAAGAAAACAATCAACCGGTAAGCCAGATTGATATAATTTTCGGAGACATATAATTTGCTAAGGAATATTGAATTAGCATTTCACTATATGGACAAAGAAATGATGAAGAAATTGATAAGTACTAAAATAAGATCTAGATTGGAATATGCAGGAGTTGTGTGGACCCCCCATAAAAAGAAACACATAAGGAAATTGGAGAGACTAAAAAAAATGGCTACAAGAATGGTTCCAGAATTTAAAGGGATGACATGAGGAAAAACTAAAAGTTATGGATCTTCCAACCCTGGAACAGAGAAGAGAGAGAAGGGATCTGATACAAGTTTATAAATTGATTAATGGAATGGATCAAGTGGATAATGAGAAACTAATCCTGAAAGAAGAATATGACATTAGGACCACAAGATCGCATAGTAAGAAACTGAGGAAGGGAAGATGTCTGAGAGATGTTAAAAAATATTGTTTCCCACAAAGATGTGTTGAGACTTGAAACAGTTTGGGTGAAGAAGTGGTGTCAGCAACGAGTGTGCATAGTTTTAAAGAGAAATTGGATAAGTGTAGATATGGAGACGGGGCCACACAAGCATAAAACTACCACTAGGTAAATACACACACAAAAACCCACCCATGCATGCACGCACACACACTCACGCACGTGCACGCTCGCACACACACACACACACACCCATCCATGCACACATGCACGCACACACTATTCCCACCCACGCACAGACACACACACACACCTACACACACACACACACACACACACACCCACACACTCACAAATACACGCATGCAAGCACACACACCCACGCATGCACATACACATACACACCAACGCAAGCACACACACACACACACAAACACATCCACGCACTCAAGTACACATCCACACCCACGCAAGCACGCACATACACAAACACACCCACGCACGCACACAACCACACATCCACACACGCAAACACAAACCCAAGCAAGCACGCACACGCGTGCACACACACATACGCCCAGTAGCTCAGTGGTTAGAGCGCTGGCTTCACAAGCCAGAGGACCGGGGTTCGATTCCCCGGCTGGGTGGAGATATTTGGGTGTGTCTCCTTTCACGTGTAGCCCCTGTTCACCTAGCAGTGAGTAGAAAAAAACCTTATATAAAATGGAACACAGCAAGAAACTTAAACAAGAGGACATAAGAATATGTAGAAACAGTTTTCCAAATAAACAACAGTAGGTCAATGAAATGAATATATATAGATTTAAAGAAAAACATGAAAATCTGTCTTCATAATATAGTAAACTATGAAATTCACTCAATTCTGGAGAAATACCTAAACATATACCAGTAAATACACTTCAGTAAGGACCAAATGCAACAATTTTACTTATTTGTAATTTTCAGTTACTTTCTACAACCACATGGAATAAAGAAAATATGGTATGCTAGTTCATTATTGATAGACAATCACTGAAATGCTAAGCTCACTTACCTTAGCGAGAGAGGATGGAGCATGGCCAGCCATAGAAGCAAGCAACTGATCCCTCCCACCAGGATCATGGCCAAGCCGATCTGACAACAGTCTGATCTTCTCTTGCAGCTCCACACTTTCACATTTGTTGTCCTCCACCTGCAGCCGCATAAGAAAATATTTAGACAATGCTTCAAATTATTTTGTATTCATTCTTTCTGTTCGTTAGTTAAATAAACAAAGGGACTGACCATTTTATACACTAAGTTTCATAATTGATTAAACATTGAGGTAAAAATGGGGTGAGATTGTCACATTTATATTTTCTTCATACTCTACACTATCCAATTTTGTCACACCTTTTACATTATAATTCACTGGAAGAACTTTTTTTTATGAAGGGAAGAGAACCAGCCAAGGAAAAAAAGGCCCACTTGAGTGCTGGCTCTCTTCAAAGAGAAATGTGACAGCCAAAATTAGGGATTAAATGCCTCAATACCTCCCTCTTAAAAGAAGACAAGTCGTAGGAAGTCAGAAATACAGATGCAGGGAGGGAGTTCCAGAGTTTACCAGTGAAAAGTATGAATGACTGAGAGTACTGGTTAACTCTTGCATTAGAGTTGGACAGAATAGAGATGAGAGGAAGAAAGCCTTGTGCAGCGAGGCTGCAGGAGATGGGGAGGCATGCAGTTAGCATGAAAATAGCGATAAAAGATAGAAAGAGATGGAACATTTCGGCAGTGATAAAGAGAATGAAGACAGTTTGTCAGAGAAGGGGAGTTGACGAGCCAAAAAGCTTTTGATTCCACCCTATCTAGTAAAACTGTGACTAGAACCCTCCCAAACATGCAAAGAGTACTCCATACAGGTATGGATAAGGCCCCTATATAGAGTAAGCAGTTGGAGGGACGAGAAAAACTGGCGGAGACGTGTCAAAACGCCTAACTTCATAGAGGCTGTTTTAGCAAGAGATGAGATGTGAAGTTTCCAGTTAAGATTTTGAGTAAAGGACAGACTGAGAATATTCTGTGTCATTGAAAAAGAGGGGATAGTTGTCTGGAAGCTTGTGTCGAGTTGATAGATGGAGGAAATGAGTTTTTGAGGCATTGAAAACTATTAGATTTTTTCTGTCTGTCCATACAGGTATGGATAAGGCCCCTATATAGAGTAAGCAGTTGGAGGGACGAGAAAAACTGGCGGAGACGTGTCAAAACGCCTAACTTCATAGAGGCTGTTTTAGCAAGAGATGAGATGTGAAGTTTCCAGTTAAGATTTTGAGTAAAGGACAGACTGAGAATATTCTGTGTCATTGAAAAAGAGGGGATAGTTGTCTGGAAACTTGTGTCGAGTTGATAGATGGAGGAAATGAATTTTTGAGGCATTGAAAACTATTAGATTTTTTCTGTCTGTCCATACAGGTATGGATAAGGCCCCTATATAGAGTAAGCAGTTGGAGGGACGAGAAAAACTGGCGGAGATGTGTCAAAACGCCTAACTTCATAGAGGCTGTTTTAGCAAGAGATGAGATGTGAAGTTTCCAGTTAAGATTTTGAGTAAAGGACAGACTGAGAATATTCTGTGTCATTGAAAAAGAGGGGATAGTTGTCTGGAAGCTTGTGTCGAGTTGATAGATAGAGGAAATGAGTTTTTGAGGCATTGAAAACTATTAGATTTTTTCTGTCCCAATCGAAAATCTTAGAAAGATCGGAAGTCAGCCGTTCTGTGGTGTCCCTGCTTGATCTGTTGACTTCCTGAAGGGTTGGTCGTCTCTGAAAGGACGTGTAAAGATGTAGGGTGGTATCATCAGCGTAGAAGTGGATAGGGCAAGAAGTTTGGTTAAGGTCATTAATGAATAATAGAAAGAGAGTGGGTGACAGGACAGAATCCTGAGGAACACCAATTTTAATAGATTTAGAAGAACAGTGGCCGTCTACCATAGTAGCAATAGATCGGTCAGAAAGGAAACTCGAGATAAAGTTGCATAGAGAAGGATAGAAGCCATAGGAGGGCAGTTTTGAAATCAAAGCTTTATGCCAGACTCTATCAAAAGCTTTTGATATGTCTAATACTACAGCAAAAGTTTCACCAAAACCTCTAAAAGACTCAGTTAGGAAAGCCAGAAGATCACCAGTAGAGCGACCTTGACAGAAGCCATACTGACGATCAGACAGAAGATTGTGAAGTGACATGTTTGAGAATCTTCCTATTCAGGATAGATTCAAAAACTTTAGACAAGCAAGATATTAAAGCTATAGGACGGTAGTTTCAGGCATTAGAACGATCACCTTTTTTAGGAACAGGCTGAATGTAGGGAAACTTCCAGCAGGAAGGAAAGGTAGAAATAGATAGACAAAGTTGAAAGAGTTTGGCCAGGCAAGGTGCAAGCACAGAAGCACAGTTTCTGAGAACAATAGGAGGAACCTGATCAGGTCCATAAGCCTTCCAAGGGTTTAGGCCAGCGAGGGCATGGAAAACATCATTAAGAAGAATTTTAATTGTAGACATGAAATCCCCCTTTGGGGGATCCTGTGGAGGGATTGAAGAAATAGGACTGGATACAGAAATGAGATTGTGATCAGAGGAGCCCAATGGAGATGAAAGGGTGACAGCATAAACAGAAGGATTAGAGGTGAGGAAGAGATCAAGAATGTTGGGCGTGTCTCCAAGACAATCAGGAATGATAGTAGGGTGTTGCACCAGTTGCTGTAGATCATGGAAGATAGCAGAGTTGAAGGCTAGTTCACCAGGATGGTCAGTGAAGGGAGATGAAAGCCAAAGCTGGTAGTGAACATTGAAATCTCCAAGAATGGAAATCTCTGCAAAAGGGTAGAGGGACAGAATGTGCTCTACTTTGGAAGTTAAATAGTTGAAGAATTTACAACAGTCAAGAGGAGTTTGGGGAGAGATAGACAGCACAGATGAATTTAGTTAGAGAGTGACTGTTGAGTTGAAGCCAGATGGTGGAAAACTCATAAGATTCAAGAGCGTGGGTATGAGAGCAAGTTAAGTCGTTGCGTACATAGACACAACATCCAGCTTTGGAACGAAAATGAGAATACAGAAAGTAGGAGGGAACAGAGAATGGTCCACGGTCAGTTGCCTCAGACAGCTGTATTTCGGTGAGGAAAGGAAGATGAGGTTTAGTAGAGAAGAGATGGTGTTCCACAGATTGAAAATTAGATCTAAGGCCACGAATGTTGCAAAAGTTAATGTAGAAAAAGTTGAGGGAGGTGTCAAGGCATTTGTGGTCGTCACTGAGAGTGGCGTCCGACCGTGGGACATTTTTGGTCCCCTCCCCAGAAGAGGACTCCAAGGTATGGTAAATTGGAGTACCCATTTTTAATTTAAATTTTGATTTTCAAGTGAAAGGTATATGTGTGGTAAGTGCATATAGTTTTGTGTGAAGAAGGAGAGTTGTCTTTAGAGGGCAAGCTGTGACTGCCCCCTTGAGTTGTAAGACACAAAGGGAAATGTTCAGCGAGACCACAACTAGCTTTAATGGAAGGTTTACAGCACTCACTGAACTAGTGCTATTAGAGCTCACTAGGAGTAAGTTATAGTTTCAGCAGGTGTCTACTACCTCCTCCTGTGAGGTGAGAATATAAACAAAAGATCTATTATTGCAGAAAAGACCTTGAATATTTGAGAAAATACTTATTGCAGAAAAAGACCTTGAATATTTGAGAAAATACTAGAGATGGATAAGGGGATATACTAGTGTGTGTGTGTGTGTGTGTGTGTTTGTGTGTGTGTGTGTGTGTGTGTGTGTGTGTGTGTATGTATGTATGTATGTATGTATGTATGTATGTATATATATATATATATATATATATATATATATATATATATATATATATATATATATATATATATATATATATATATATATATATAAATTACTTGCAATAGACTTAAAAATGCAATAAGAGATGAGGAATGCTTATCAGTCATGTTAGGAGCATGATAAATATGGATGACAGACAGGACTACTGTGTAGTCAGATATTGCATATGACAAATAGTTCAAAGCACCCAAGACTACATGTTCAATACTTACCCTCTTTTCATACTCTTCATTCAGCATTTTAAGTCGCTTTAAGTTGTCAGTGGAGAGAACAAACAGCTCCTCCAGTCCAGCCACTACTGAGCATTCAAAGGAGCTCACTGGCGACTGTTCCAGCTCCTTTAGAAGCCTTTCCAGGTTGTCTTTCAGACGATGAAAGGTCTTCACTCTGTCCACCTGCAGAGAAAGTGCTTCATTGAGTTATATATTTTTTCCCAAAAACAACAAATACACTAAAGAACTGAATTAGATTGTCTTTTTCTCTCCTTTAACAACATGGCATAATTAAATATTAGAAACCAGTAAATTTTTTGATGAATGATATTTCAAAATCTTGGTAAATGCTGTCTGCAATGAGAATAACATGATATCCATTTTGTTAGTAAGCCAAGGAAGCAAATTTTCCATGAGATGATACAACTCTAATTTCAAAGCATGAATCATATGAGCGGAAAAAGCTACAAGAGACAAGTAAACATGTTTTCACACATACCTTTTCCTGTTCTAGAGTTTTTACAATTCTCTCTAAGTCCTTGATAGATTCCTTAGAGGGAATTGCCTTCTTCTCAAAGTCACTGAGTTTCTCTTTCAAACACTCACATAGTTCCTGTGAAAATTTGCCAGTTAATATCACACAAATATAAGTAAAGCAATTATCTATATTATGAAAAGTACTTGTGATATATTCAACAGGCAAGAACTTTAAGGCAAAATAATAAAACAGATGGGTACTGATGATATCATGAAAGGCTTGTTTAGCTCCAGGTCTAGCAAGTTCCTTTGTCACACCTACATTACTACTGCCATCATAATGAAACTCATCACAAGCACCGATTGGTAACTGGTCTCTCTCTTCACTCACTTTTTCTTGACTCCTCAGCTCCTCCAGGGCATTCTGCCGCTCCTTCACCTCTTTCTCCATCCCTGCCACAGCTCTCCGCAGATACCGCTCAAGCTCTATCAGGGACAGGTTTTCCTCTGGATCAGGTATGTCAGCTCCCAACTCCTGCAGAAATACAACATACATAAGATTCAATCATAACCTTAACAAATATAGCAGAAGTAAAATCCATCAGATATCACTGGTAGCAATGAAACCAGTGCTCACAATCTCTGTTGACTTGAAGCAAAATAACATTAATATGTATGTTTTGAATTGATACTTTTCTTTTCTATAACAAATTGCCTCCCAAACAAAATATAACCTTGTTGAGGTGGTAGAACTTTGATCCATTATCATCAATGCTCTTAACAAGGGTCTTCCTGAGGTTCTTCTCTCCATCTATCATCTGTGACATCAATGCCTGCAAAAGGAGCAAATAAGAAGCCATGTACTATATATTGTAAATTTAATCAAGTGTCCTGAGTCATATCATACAATTCTACTTAAAACAAAACTTATAAAGGCTTGCAATCACTACTGGGTTGTTGGATTATACTTCACTAAACACAAGTACTAATAAAAAGCACAGGATAGCACAGAGGAAGATTTCCCCACATCTGCCTATCTCTGTACTCAAAACTGACAGGAATAAAATGCAAAACCACATAATATTAACACATTACATCAAGTTTTCAAGGAGCAATGGAAAGGATGATACATTTTACAACTACAATATGGCAGCACACAGGATACTTACCTTGACATGATCCACCATTTTGTGACGTCTGTGGCGGCACATTTCCTCACTGAAGCCACACTCTGACCAAATGGAGTTCAGCTTTGTTGCTGCCTCATGCACCACCTCATTGATCTCCTCTATCGTGGTCTTCATCTTGAGTCTTCACTGTCACTTTATTAGCCCTGGAATGATAGGACTTATTAAGATGAGGTGCATGCACTTATAAACAACAAAATAATACAATCAGTATATTAATTACATTGCTCAGTTTATTTTTCTATTTTTACAAACATGATCATGGAGAATAGACTTAATCCAGACTGCAGTAGAGATGGAAACAAGGAATGCATGGTTGCTAAAAAATGGTAGAGGGGGAGGATGGGCACTGGGAAACAGCAAAGGGCATGTGATAAGGTTAAGCGCCTCTGCAGCTCTGTAATTGCTTCATAGCCCTCAGTATTTCATCAAATTATTGCCATACCTATTCTCAGTGGCAGCCAGTTTCCTTGTGAGGTCTACACACTTCAGCAAGCAAAGACAGGCCAGTGTTTCCTGGACTCTCTGTATATTCCTTTCATGTCTCAATAAAACTACGTAAGTCTAGCTCAAAACTTCTTGTTTCATTTCTGGACAGTGACATTGCCACGTCAGTTTCTGGATGCTATTAGTTTCTCAGCTTAATCATCATTTCAATACATAGCTTCATAAATTCAGCCAACATGCCTCAGTGCCTATCTGTCCATCACACATCACATCCCAGCATTGGCATGGAAAAGAGTGATCTCGTTTCCCTAAGCTGATAATTCTTTAAAATTTGCTGTCAGCATTATAAAACAATTAGCAGTGTGTATATATATAGAGTTCAAATTATGCAGAATGAGAAGCTCTATATCATAAGAAGAATAAGAAAAGCCATGCTGAGACTGGTGCAGGAGTTAAAGAATGCCAAGAGAAGGTGGACACTGCCAGGACTATATATAAACAGCAGGAATCTCCAGAATATATAGTAAATATGGAGAAAGGTGTCAGTCTCACATCAAGTAATAAGGAAAAAATTAATGGCTGTAGTTATTTTAAAGCTTTCCTAGAACACAAAATGAGCACTCCTGACTATCAGAAAAAAAAATTTCTAGATTGCAGAAAAAATTATCTTGTTTTCAGAAAACTTAGACCTAAGGATTTTTCTTCTAAATGCAGAGATTTTTGTGTTCTATGCATATAAAACTATTGATGCATTCTAACTAAACCTAACCTAACTTCATGCAGGAATTTTTGTGTTCTGCCCAAAACTTATTTCTTAGCATTAATACTAAATGAGTAATCTGCAACATAAAGAGTATAGAAGAAAAGCATCTTAGAAAGATGTGTATTTTCTAAGGGTACATTCCTTTTTGTATTAATGAAACTGACAGCTTTCTCCAATACCAGGAATACATCCTAACAGTCATTTTTAACTCTAGTTCCGCTGAAATGGGTGTTTTTAATCTTTCTTTTTTTCCCCACACATACCCACTGGGGTATCATGTCAGCCCTGTAACCATTCCCTTTGTGATAATTGGGGTAAAAACATGGTAAACCTACAGTTTCACCACCTTGCCCTTTCTGGACGAAACTATTTTTTTCTGGTAGATTTCGGCTTGCTTTTAATTAAAATACCACTGGTTTTTGGCGCAAATCAACCAATTTTTTTTTTACAGCCCCAAAACATATTATGATTTGCATAAAAAAACAACTGGTAAATTAATCAAAACAAGCCGAAATCTACCAGAAAAAATTAGTTTCCTCCAGAAAAGAACCTAACCTAACCTAACCTAAAGAAACCTAACCTAACCTAACTAAACCTAACCTAACCTAACTAAACCTAACCCAACCTAACCTAACTAAACCTAATCTAACCTAACCCAACCTAACCTAACTAAACCTAATCTAACTTAACCCAACTAAACCTAACCTCAGGGGCCGTCGTGATTGGTTGAAATAATTATGTTTGTTTTGTTTTTCATTGGCCGCCGCTTCAGTTTCAAAGAACAGAACCAATCAGCATAAACAATTAAGCGCATGCTCAGACAATGGTATGTCACGGAGCCCGCCGAGCCGCTGCGAGCTCATGACACCATCAGCGTGCGGCAGGGTTTGATGCGGGAGGCAAGTGTCACGGCTCACCACCAAAACACGCTTAAATTTTTAAAAATCTGTGTCGCCATTCAAAAAGGTTGCACCTAGTATATATGGGGTTCAAATTACTCGTAATCAGGAGCTCTATCTCTTGAGGTGGGTAAAAACACGTAGCTGATTGTGGTGAAACTCTGCAGTAATACCAAAAACATTTCCTTGCGTATATATGTAAACACCCAATGGGAAGAGCGTACCTCCGTGACAAACCCCTTGTGTACCCCAGGTTGAAATCCCCTGCTCTACAATGACGGACTGCACTATGGGTGGGATTAAAAATAAGAATTCTGATTAAGTAAAGGGACACAACTTGGATAAAAGTTAGCGAGATTATAAAATGCACAGCCGGTTTACGTAGAAATAAATGAATATAAAGTACGATGGCTATCTAATATCTTGACAATTGTTTTTCTTTAGCAGTACCAATGAAAATAATCCGAACCAACTGATTTCCGGTATAACTTCATTCCTGAGCAAAATCATGGCTTTCCCTTTACTTACCATTTACACAACGAGACCAACAGTGGAACTACAGTACTTTCAAATTCATCCTTGTATGTTAGGGTGTGTCCCCATTACTTCCTCGCCGATGCTAATAACTCACTTGTCTTCCACTCCATTGCATAACCTGTCCTCTCACTACAGCCCGTGCATCCTTACCTTAACACAGGACACGGAGAAACACATAAACAGCGAGTTAATATACAGAAAATAGCCCATCCACTTCCCACACGCCCGCACACTCCATTCAAAAGCACGATTTGTTTGTAAAGCGACGCTCGGGAAGCGCACGTTAAGTTTTTGTAGCCGTAGCAAAAAGAAAAGAAATATTTTTCTTTCTCTCTGAATATATTTGGTCTATGAATACCTTTGGCCATTCGTTTTCATCTACAAGTGTTTTAATTTCGTACATATGTTTTCTTCAATTTTAATCGGATGTTAATATTTCCCTTACTTTTCCTTCTGCGAAAAGCAGCGAAGGCAGATTTACCCATGGTACAATAACGAGAGTTATTGTACCATGGATTTACCTGTCTAATCATGTGACTGAAGCAGGCAAAAAGGCATGATAATGTTCATAATATGAAGTAGAGTCACCGAAAATAATAGCAAACTATTATTAAAGTACATAATACTACTGATGAATAACGTACGTTGCTTAAAAAGCCATCGCTCTATATAGGCAGATATATATATATATATATATATATATATATATATATATATATATATATATATATATATATATATATATATATATATATATATATATATATATATAAATGGTAGGTAGATGGGTAGATAGATCTATGAAAGACAATATATACCTATAGCTGACTGATGAGTACCAGTAGAACATAACATAACATAACATAAATAATAGGATAACAAAGGGCCACCAGGGCCCATCTAGGTTATCCTGTATCAGTCGCACAGCGACCTCGTCATCAGTACTTAAAGATACACTTACAAGTACACAATACATTATATACTAATTTTAAATATTTGGCCCATTAACAGGGGTAAGTCCTGCAGCGAAATCCTCTACAATTTGTGGTCCCCATACATGGGGATCATGTCTTGTTTAACTATAGTAAATTTCTTATAAAAACTATCATGCAGCGCTATACATAATTATAAATCTAATAAATTTAAGTGCTTATCTAATCTGTTTTTAAACATTGTCAAACTAGTGCTATTTACAACCTTCTGGCAATGCATTCCAGAAGTCTACCACCCTATGACTAAAGAAATATTTTCTTATATCTAACCTGCAGCCTTGCTTTCTAATCTTCCTGCCATGATTTCTAGTCCTACTTCCCTCCTCTAAGGTAAAGAAAGATCTCACATCTATGTAGTTTGTATCTGAGAACATTTTAAATAACTCTATCATATCCCTCTTATACATCTCCTCTCAAATGAAAACATGTTTAATTCCTTTAATCTATCTCTATACTCCAGGCGCTTTAATGCTGGTATCATCCTAGTTGCTCTTCTCTGAACTGCTTCTAACATGTTGATATCCTGCCTATAGTGGGGTGACCAGGCCTGTATGCAATACTCTAAATGGGGCCTAACATAGGAATTATATAAGCTACGCACCACTTCCTTACTTTTATAACTAACATTTCTATTTATAAAACCCAGGATCCTATTTGCCCTATTTCTTGCTTCTAAACATTGCTTTGAAAATTTCATAGTCCTGTCTATCACTACTCCTAAATCCTTTCCTTCCTCTACTGCCTCTAGCCAACATCCCTCCATCTCATAGTTAAAGTTTGTGTTGTCTTTACCTAAATGCATAACCTGACACTTTTTAGAATTAAACTCCATCTGCCACCTGTCTGCCCATGCTATCAGCCTGTCCAGGTCTCGTTGTATTCTGTAATTGTCCTTTTCACCCTGTACTGCACATGCTATCTTAGTATCATCTGCAAACTTTGATACTTTGCTACTAATTCCTATATCTAAATCGTTAATGTACACCAAGAAAAGAAGAGGTCCTAGCACTGATCCTTGGGGTACTCCACTAATCACTTCCTTCCACTCAGACATTGCCCCATTTAATACTACTCTCTGTTTCCTATCAGAAAGCCATTCACTAATCCAATCAACTAACCTACCCCCTATCCCATGTAGTCTCAATTTGTACACTAGCCTCCTATGCGGTACCTTATCAAACGCCTTGCTAAAATCTAGATATATAACATCTATGCTATTTCCATCATCTAACTCCTTGGTAATATATTCTAAGATATCGAGCAAATTTGTAAGACAGGACCTCCCTGATCTAAAGCCATGTTGGGTATCTCTAATTAATCTATTCTCATTTAAATGCTCCCAAATACTACCCTTAATGATTTTCTCTAGTATCTTACATACTATACTAGTTAAACTGATCGGTCTATAATTATTCGCATCATCCTTCCTACCTTTTTTTAAATATTGGAGTAACATTAGCTAACTTCCAGTCCTGTGGTATCTCAGCAAACCTAAGTGATCTTTCAAAGATTAACTTAAGTGCTTCAGAAATACTGTCTACACCCTCCCTAAGTACTCTGGCATGTAGCTCATCAGGACCACTAGCTTTCCTATCGTCTAGTTCAAGAATAAATTTCCTAATAATTCCCGGTTTTATATCAATATTTTCTAAAGCTCTTAAACTACTCGTCGCACTGTTTGTAACAGGATTTCCTATTCTTTCCTAGTAAATACTGAAGAAAATTGTTCATTCAATAATTCTACTATGTCTTCATTTTGATCCACTACTACACCATCTTTTCTGAGTGGTCCAATCCTATCCTTATTTCTTTTATCACTGACCTTGTAATAACTATATAATTTTTTGGGATCTTTACTCCCAGCTCTAGCTAGTTTTATCTCTGCCTGCCTTTTACTTTTTTTTATAACCTTACTCAAATCATCTCTGACCTGTCTGTACCTAATCAAATCTACATCTTCCCTACTTTTCTGCAACTCTCTGTATGCCCTCTTCTTCTCTCTGATCTGGCTACCTATCTCATGAGTCCACCATAATGGCTTCCTGTTTCTCTGCCTTATATCTTTGTAAGGGAAGAAAATTGTTCATTCAATAATTCTACTATGTCTTCATTTTGATCCACTACTACACCATCTTTTCTGAGTGGTCCAATCCTATCCTTATTTCTTTTATCACTGACCTTGTAATAACTATATAATTTTTTGGGATCTTTACTCCCAGCTCTAGCTAGTTTTATCTCTGCCTGCCTTTTACTTTTTTTTATAACCTTACTCAAATCATCTCTGACCTGTCTGTACCTAATCAAATCTACATCTTCCCACTTTTCTGCAACTCTCTGTATGCCCTCTTCTTCTCTCTGATCTGGCTACCTATCTCATGAGTCCACCATAATGGCTTCCTGTTTCTCTGCCTTATATCTTTGTAAGGGATACACTGCATCACTATACCCTTTACTACAACCTTAAAAATATCCCACATCTCCTGTGCAGTTTTATTTCCAAAACTATCTTCCCAGTTTACCTCTCCTAATAACTGACGTAACCTACCATAATTGCCTTTCTGATAGTTTGGGACTCTAGTCTTATTCACTATATTATCCCTACTGGAATTAATGATAAATCTAATTATATGATGGTCACTGTTTGCTAAAGTCTCTCCTACCTCAACTTCCTTTAAACAATGCTCAATATTTGTTAGTACTATGTCTAAAACCTTCCTCCCCCTAGTAGGTTTATCTACCATCTGCACTAAATAGTTATCCTGAAAACTTTCCATAAACTTATTTTCACTAGCATCTCCTACCATCCTCTCCCAGTTTACTGACTTAAGATTAAAATCCCTAAGATAATTGTCTGACTAGTACATCCCCTATTTATCTCATCTACCATAAGGTTGTCTACATCTGCTGACTGGTTAGGTGGTCTATAAAAAGCTCCTACTCTAATAACCTTACTTTTGTTTACTCTAACATCCAGCCATAAGGACTCTACTCTACCTTAATACCATTAACCTGACTGGAAATGAAGGATTTTTTACATAAATAACTACTCCTCCACCTATCCTACCAATTCTCTGGTGTAAATACATAATGTATCCATCTACTTCATATTCTTTCCTATTTTCCCTAAACTTTTCCTCATTTACCCATGCCTCTGTAACACATACAACATCTAAGTCCTCCTCAACTATAACTATAACTATATTACTAGATAACTCGTCCTTCTTGTTCCTAAGACTCCTGGCATTTACATAAAAACATTTAAGTCCAGCTACCTTCCTAGATGCTGTCTCCTTATTTGGAATCCTAATCTTATTCTCTCCTATTTGCACCTGGAAATCTTTCCTAATCTTTTCACTATCTCTGTTTATCCTATCTAATTTATGTCTAGCATCTTTCTTCTGGAATGCATTTGCTACCTCACCCCCTACACTCCATCCCAACTCCCCTCCAGACATCCACTCAGCACATCCACACCCTTCCTACTCAGATGCACACCATCCCTAGCATACAAATCCCTTCGCCCATAGAACCTATCCCATACATCCACAAAGCTGACACCCACATCCTTACACATCCCTTTTACCCGATCATTCACACCAATGGCTCTAGACAACCATTCCTGCTAACATACACACGAGGCAAGATTCCTGACACTACACACCTCCTACCACTCTCCCTTATCTTGCCTAACATTTCCCGAAATCTTGCCACTAACTCCTCCGACCCACCTGCTCTGACATCGTTCCCACCTACGTGCAAAACTACTACACCCTCCCTCTCCATCCCCCCAACCCTCTTCTGCACCTCCTCACTCACTGCCTTCACACCTGCACCAGGCATACACACGTTCGTCCTCCTATCCCTGTCTTTCCCACAGAAAGTGCTATCTAAATACCTAACCTGAGAGTCACCCACCACACACACCTGAGGTGTGCTAGGCACAACCATCCTCCTCCTCTCCTCTACCCCCTTCTTTCTCCTTTCACTCACCACAACCACTTCATTCACTCCACTCTCACTTTCACTCTCCCCCTCCAACAAACCAAACCTATTTTCACACTCAACAGGTTTAGTCCTATCCTCCTTAACTGCCTCCGCTTTCCTTCCCCTCGCAACCTGCCATCTCTGCCCATCCTGACTACTATCTTTCCCCGTCTGGCTCGCCTGCCAGTAAAGAAGGATCACTACCACCATCACCAGAAGAAAAAGACGAACAAGAAGGCTCACTACCACCAAGATGAAGAAGGGCCACCAGCAGCAGAGGAAGAAGAAGGGCCACCACCAGCAAGGGAAAGAGGAAAAAGAAGGGCCACCACCAGCAGCAGAGGAAAAAAGAAGGACCACCACCACCACCAGAGGAAGAATAAGGACCACCACGTACCTGAGGAGGAAGAACCACCAGTCCACCACCACCATCACCAGCAGAGGAAAAAGAAGGACCACTGCCACAAGAAGAAAAACTAAACATCAATATGAGAAGAAAGAAGAGAGAAGAAACACCTCCAAATTGTCGACCCTGAAAACTTCCAGTCTAGACAAAGTATTATAACAGTATAACGAAATTCTGACTTTTCGATAGTGTCATGTTTAAAAAATTGCAGGAAAATGCACAGTACACGTAGAAATTGGTGAAAAATACTTAATTAGGTGATATAGGAAAAAAAATATATTGGCGTCACTTTGTTCTATTATTAGCGATTATGGAGCTAGGAGAAACTATCATGCAGGAAGCATTTCTATTATATCTAATCATAGGTGTGTGTGTGTGTGTGGTTATCACAAGGGAGTTTATATAAGCTGTACCTTATTCACAGTACTATTATCACCTAACATCTTTCATGTGTACACAGCAAACACATGTCCTGCTGATCTATTCAAGACTCATTGTCACTGACAGGTAAACACTCAGTTACGTATTTTTTCCACTCATACTGCCACTTCTATGTGACAAAAGGAAAGGGACTGAATAAAACAATTAAAATCTTTCGGTTAAGTGCCCATCTCCATTTTAACTTTTGTTTTCTTCATTTTTTTCTCCTCATTCTTTCCCATACCCTATTCCTCCTTAAGAGAGAGAGAGAGAGAGAGTATTGTGAACAAGGCAGATTGAAAGCTGCAAGTTTTCCGGTTAGAATAATCCATACTACTATTCGTAATAGTTATGTACTGTATGTGTGTTTCCAATCATTTGATATTGACAGTATGAATGGATAAAAATAAATAAATGTGTGTTTATCTGCCAGTGACAGTGAGACCTGCATAGAGACCAGCAGAGGATATGTTTGCTGTGTACACAAGAAAGGTGTTTGGTGTGATAATACTGTGAATAAGATAAGTTTGAATCGACTTCCTTGTGAGGACCACACACACACACACACACATATATATGTATATATATATATATATATATATATATATATATATATATATATATATATATATATATATATATATATATATATACTTTTTTTCCTAAAGCAGAGTAATAAAACACATTATAAATTTGTAATTTAATTTATTATTCATATTACGGAGGTAATCGTCGCAGCAATCCCGCAATGAATTGCTATGCACTATAGTGCATTAATATTTTTGTTCATAAGCAAAACTGACTTTTCAAAGTAAAACGATACTTCTCATTTATTAGTTAAAATGAACAATGTATTTTAAAATCCACATTAGAGGAATGAACATTCAATACTGCAGGAATACATGTGGTGCCCACACCAGGCAGCCAGTGAGGAGGCCCCAGATCCTGGTTTCTCATGGATAAGATCTCTGGTCCTCAGCTATGGGACTGGCAGCCACTAGTGCATGGGATGGATGCATATTTAAAGATCAGGCACAAAGAGCACCACGAGACCCTCAAGTGGCTGTAATACCACCTTTGATAAATCCATACTTTCAATTTCACCACTGAGGGGAGAAAACAATACTTATTAGGCATGTGACTAAAGACAGTATGAAACCTATAAATCTTTTGTCAATAGTTGCTTCTTTACTCATTAGTCATTCACTTCAGAGTAAGCCCCCACTGCATTTTCCATTTCATCAAATTTTAACCAATCAACATCTTATAAGGAAACAATATTATATTTACCTTGCAAATATGCCATTTGTTACTTTGATGTGCACATCGCCTTTCTCTGGTACCCCTTTTATGTTGCTGAAATCAACTTCAGTGCTGTTGCGAGAGTGGAAGTTAACTGCTACTGCACATCCGGGGGTTCCCTTCTTCACTCTGATGAGAGAAACAGCAGTGAGTGAAGGATGGTGTGGTGTGATAAAATTAAGAAATGATCATTAATGACGATGTGCCAATTAAACTGAGTTAAGTTAGAAAGATAAGTATAGTAGAAAGAATGATAAAATATGAAAACAACAAAAACAATGATAAAAAACAAGATCAAACACAAACAAATGCAATTATGAGACAAGTGAGACAATGTCCTTATTTGCACTTAGAATAATACTGATCTTCATGCACGCCTTAACTGTAGCATATTATTCTCATCACATTTCTTTATGCTAGTGTGATGACTTGAATCCACTGAGAGGCTTAAAACTTGCTGTTACAAATGTGCTCACAAAGCAATGTCAAGAAGACAATCACACTGTTAAATATTTGATGTATTCTATGATGGTAAAAAAAAAAACTGGCTGTGGAATGTACTTCATTATGGTCTCCAGCAATTCCCCTACTGCCATAATCATGTATAAATAACAAAGTATGGCTGTAAAACTATTAAATTCAGAGGATTGCACTTCTCAAAGCAATTCTGAGGACCTTATACACCAAAGATAATGTGTGTCCTACATTATACACTTGATCAAAATTAATTGTCTATGATGAAAAAATACAGAAGCAGATCCTTGTATCAAACCTCCTGATTTGCAAATATCTATAAATTTCTAGCCTCCATTTTAATGCTATAACAGAACTAAGGAATAAGGCAGTACGTACAGGACAAGCAAAAAAGTAGACATACACCTGCTTTCTAGACAGTTAGACAGTTATTAGAAGCATATGAGAGAGAGAGAGAGAGAGAGAGAGAGAGAGAGAGAGAGAGAGAGAGAGAGAGAGAGAGAGAGAGAGAGAGAGAGAGAGAGAGAGAGAGAGAGAGAGAGAGAGAGAGAGAGAGAGAGAGAGAGAGCAAGGCTAGCATCAGCAACATTAATTGTAAGTATAGAATGTGACAGATAAGACTTACGGCATCCTGATAGTAAACAGAGAGGAAAGGATGGGAATAGTACATATCAATGTCTGAGTGAAGAATATAAAACACCCTAACAAATAATTACAATAAGGTAAGAAGCCAAGAATAAATGACATGTAGACAAAACCCTTAAAGTTATCAATATGGATAAAAGTAAAAGATCTGAGATTGATAAATTTCTATTTGAAAAAGAATATTGATCCTAAAGAAGGGTTGTAGATATGGGAAATCAGTTCAGCAATAAGGTTTTTAATGAAGTGTCAATAACAAGCTTTTAAATAAATATATAATCTGCATAAAAATGAGAGATGAATGTAACTAGGTGTTATTCTGCCAAATATGGTCTTTGTGACTTTTTGTGGCTTTTCTCATGTTCTTAAACCTATATATATAAGAGACAAGAATAAAAATATACTTAGTAAAAAAAATCTGCCATCTTACCTGGCAAATGCCATGACTTCTTCTGATGTGGTATTAACAAAATTCATGTTGCCAATCTGCACAGATTCCTTCTCCCTGAACTGTGAGAGGGACTTGATGAATTTTTTCTCAGCCATAAAGTAGTCTTTCTCAATGCCAACAAGAACTGGTGTCCCGGGCACAAGGAAGAGAGTCATAGTCACTAACTTTGCTTTGCTAGGGTTGAGGGTCGACTCAGCTAGCTTGGGGTTGAACTGTGAGAGATGGAAAGATTTTGTTGTGAAAACAAAAAATCTGATCCCACTCCACAATGATGATTGTCTATCAATAATATTCAAAATTCCAAAGAAGAAAAAAAAAAAAAATAAAATAAAAATAAAAATAAAAATAAATAAAAAAAAAAATAAATAAATAAAAAAATAAATAAAATAAATAAATAAATAAATTACAATAAAGCACAAACTGTAATAACATAAAATGTTAGTGATGATAATAATAATAATAATGTACCTGAAAATAGGACCAGATATCACTCTTGTTGCCAATGTGGTTTTCAAGGAACTCCCGATACACCTCAGGCGTGAAGTCGTTGATCTTGTAGTTCACGTCTACCATCCCAGAGACAACAGCACTGAGGGAAAAAAAGGTACAGCTGTGGGATAGCATCTGTATGCCAGGATGGAGTGCAGGATAGGAGAGAAAAAAAAAAAAAATAAATAAATAAATAAATAAATAAATAAATAAAAAAAAATAAAATAAATAAATAAATAAATAAAATAAATAAATAAAAAAAATTAAATAAATAAAAAAATAAACTAAAAAATAAATAAATAAATAAATAAATAAATAAAAAAATAAATAAAAAAAAAATAAATCAAAATAAAATATAATAAATGAATGGATAACAAAAATAATAAAAAAAACAAAATAAAAATAAAATAAAAATAAATAAATACAGTAACATAATAAATCAATAAAAATCTTGTCTTATTGCAGAGAATACAAGCAGTACAGTGGAAGATCCCTATTTCCTTTGCTCTGGCCTTTTGGGCATCCTTCATGATGGAACTATAAGAAATGCAGTGGCTCTATTCTTTTCTTCTTAGAGAATGACCAAATACATAATGTGCTTGGAGATGAACAAATATGTAATACAAAATAAACATGGCAGCTAAACAAAGTTTATGAAGTATTAGTAGAATAAGAATAAATATAATTTTGACAAGAGTACTGTTGCATTGAAGTCAAAGGGAACATGAGGCAAAACAACAGTAATGATCGTCAGCAAAACTGATCACATCCTGACTTACCCATTCACATCCTTCAGTCTGCTGCTGATGAAGTCAGTAGCATTTTTAGGTGTTTTTTCGCCAATGTTTGCCATGTATCCAAGAACACCCCTATCTGACCATGTGGTGCTGAAGAGTTCCTGCAGGAGCGAGACACAACAAATGAGGGCATTTTTCTATTATCATATTGCCATAATTTAAATGTCTGGTAGTCTATAACTTATGGAACTCAGTTTACAAGTAACATTTAGGGTTTTGATTATTTATGCATCTCAGAGAGTAAGCAACACTCACAATCAGCTGATCAAGAAGACCCTTGTTGAAGAAGTCAAAATTTTCTGAGCCTGGTGGATTAAAGAAGTCAGACATGTTTGGATTCTGGCGCCACGTGTTGTTAGCATACACCGGAGACTCCACGAAGTCAGTCACAATGTGCAGATGGGCATGCTTGGCAGCCTGTGGAAATGCAATGGATAGTTCATACTACAAAATTACTCTCACATATTTAATTAGTAAAATCAGTGTTAAATTATCAAATCTTTTATTTAATTTTGATTACTCCCCCCCCAAAAAAAAAAAAAATAATAAATAAAAATAAATAAATAAATAAAAAAAAAAAAATACCCCAGAGGCTTCATCCATTGAGATAAGACAGAAAGAGTACAGTACTAAATGACACACTGATTAAGACCAGATCAACAAAGCAAACCTTTAGAACAGCCAAAGCATCAGCAGAGTCGTATATTTTGTTGATATGTTCAAAGTTGTACTTGCTGATCAGGTCCTCTATGTAGACCGTCTCCACTCCCAGGTCTTTAGCCATCATCAACAAGTCTGTATAAAAGCAATATTCAATATCAACAACCTGAGAGCACTACCACTGTCAGTCCAGAAGGCCTTCCTACTGATAACATTATATACATTCCTTTCTCAATCATGTTTGCATCATTATAGTTAACACGTATATAAGGAAACTGATCTGAATCCTGTGATGAAATCATTTAAAACTATAGACTCTGGAAATTATTTTTTCACTTAATCTGAGGTGATGTCAAAACTTTCCAACTTAACTCACCCTCAGGTGTTTCCCCATCCTTGCCGTCAATGTCCATAGGGTGATTGATGTCATACCGGAGAATGGCAGACTCCTGCACCCATTCCAGGTTCTCCTTGGGGGTACAGCGGGGTGTCTGAATGATGATCACGATGGCCATCACCAACATGGCCAGCCAGCCAGCCCTGAGGAAGAAAGATGCAGAGTTGCATATCCAGGTTATCTTTTTTCATTATCATTAGTACTTCATTATGAGAGAGAAAAAAATAAATAAAAATAAAAAATAAAAATAAATAAATAAATAAATAAATAAAAATAAAATAAAATAAAGAAAGAAACTTGTTTCTGATACCCAACAACTATTTCATCATAATGAACAGCTCTTATGAGGATATAATAAAGATAAAATGTAATCAAGGTCAACACCTATAGATTAAATTTGTCTTGTTAGTGTGCATACACAATACTCACCAGAAAAGCATGAAAAGAATCCATCTCAGACGCACCCAAAATGGATCGTCAGCATATTTCATGAGTTCTTCCTTGGTGAGACCACTGAAGGTTGGGCCAGAGGCGATATTAATCTTGGCGTCCCCATTGGGTGGGTTGTTGCTTGAGAACTTAACCTGCTGGATAAAAAAAACAGCTTATTATCTCTGCTAATATAAAAAGGTGTTTTAATACTTCAACTGACAAATTGTATGGATCATTGCAATACAAAAAATGAAAAATGTAACAGTAATTCTTGTACAAAGGATCTTCAGATCTTCCAATGCATCTTCTATATCTGAACACTAATGTCATAAAGCCTGTTAATGCATCTGCAGATTGGTACAATACTTAGCACAAATTATTACAACTATTCCCATGTCTTAGAGAGAGAGAGAGAGAGAGAGAGAGAGAGAGAGAGAGAGAGAGAGAGAGAGAGAGAGAGAGAGAGAGAGAGAGAGAGAGAGAGAGAGATTCAACCAAACTGAAACCACTATTCTTGTGAAAAAAAAAATATATATAAATAAATAAAGTACTATGCAAAAGGAAATGCGAATAATCCACCTGCCAGCCAGACTCCACAAAATGTCTGCCGGGAGGAGGTTGTAAGGTTTCAAGAAGCCATTTCCTGCCCCCTCACTTCCTCAACCACCACCTCCATGCACCAACTAAAGGCGCCCTTCCGTTCACCACGTGTGCAAAAAATGGCCACAAAATACATGACAGAAGGCCCAAGATGTCTGCTAGAAAAGATGTTTGCCTGCTTGACCTTGAGACCAGCATGGCTGCCCACTTTCCAATTCTCTTCTAGCAGTAAGTTCCAATGGAAGAATTTTCGGAAAGACGCATCCACAGTTTGTTCCCTTCTTAAAGCTAAATTTTGCAGCCTAACTTAAAGGGACGAAAAAAAAAAAAAAAAGCACGAGTCATTGTGTATAAGCTTTTCACATTCTTTTTCTGTATTTAGCTTCAAGAAATAATGCCACCGCAAAGAACACCGCGTTTATATAATTATAATGTACCTACATAAAAAAAAAAAGTGAAAATAATTGAAAACAATACGTAGACTTTTTAATGATATCATTACTCCACTTTAAAAATATTCGAATATCACACAAATCGATTTTCCACTTAGAAAAGAAAAAAACTCTTGAACCACATTTTCCTAATGAATTAACAGCAAAAAAAAAAAAAAAGTTAACATCTGAAATAAAAAGTAAAACCCCACAAAGATCACACACAAAAAAAAAATATATATATATATATATATATATATATATATATATATATATATATATATATATATATTTTTTTTTTTTTCCATAAACCATTAATTTCTTTAACGTACCTTCCCAATATACAAAAGTAGGAAAACAAATCACTGTTACAGTAGGAATACATTACAAGACACCACTGTAAATCCATTCATATGGCACCAAGGAACATGGAGGCCTTACCCCGGCTTCGTCGGTGAGAGGAACCTTAGTACCATCCTCCTGCGGTGCCATCTCGCTGTTTGCCGATCCGTGGGTCAGCCCGTTCTTCTCCTCAGTCATGGTTTTCGTTTTTGGCTACCCCCGCAAGACTAAAAATAATCTGGTTAAGGGGCTGAGGTCACAGTAGGGCTTCGTGCCAAGTCCTTCCTCGTGCAGCTCTTGCCGTGCAATGGAGTGCCACACCCGCTGTTACTGGCGCATCATGTCCTCCCCACCCCTTCTTCTTGCCTCCTACTCCTTTTGGCACCGTCTCCTATCCCTTTAAACAAGATTAAAAGTTAATTTTGCATTAAAATTTATCCCCAGCAGCTTTATAGGATGGAAACAACCCTAAATACGATAGAATAACCAGACAGTTAAACACACTATGAATACATTTATTTATATAAAACTACATTGCCTACTTTATATTATGCATATATGCAATTTGAAATTTTTTCCAACGTTTCAGCAATAGATTAAATATACATGTACCCAGTTATGTTATCTTATTGAGTAAAATTCTATCACGTGATCTGCAGACTGTATTGGGGTGGTAAAAGTAACAGCCACATTGCATGCTCAGGAAAAGTGAAGGAGTTGGTAAGGCTGCTTCGATTTCTAAACGTTTACTTTTGCTATAAAACATCATATAAGACTCCAGAATTTATAATGAAAATTCGTCATACATGATAAATTTATCAAAAGAAAATTTTTTTAGTGCGGAGGTTTCAAATAAGACTGAATTATTGATCGTCGGGCTGCGAGTCACAGCTTCCTCCCTTCATCGCTCCAGCCCACTGGCTTACGCAATCAGCTGACTTGATAGAATCATATGATCTAGGAAGGCGCCATTGCATGTTGTCATGCTGACAGACACTGGTATTTTACAAACAAATATATATATATATATATATATATATATATATATATATATATATATATATATATATAAGAAGAAGAAAAAAAAAACTATAACTATGTAATCAAATGGGCTGATAAGACAATCTTCATATCAGTGGCACTCCATCCTTATGCCATAATACAATTATATAATCTATCAACATGATAATGGAAACGGGTTCCATAAGAATTTGTAAAATTTGTTTTCATATAAAACAATAATATAACTAACTATTTTCTTTATCTATCTGTCCGCCTGCTTCTATAGCAACCAATCTATCTATCTGCACATTCATCTATCTTTGTGTCTGTCTAGGACTAGGTACTCAAATGATTACGTTTGGCCATAAAGTAATACATACCTACGTACACATATAAACGCACCTACAACATTCCCTTTGAGCAAACTTTTCTTCCCTATCTACCACAAGTTTTGCATTGGCCTACAAATCTAATTAGCAACACGTTCATGGCTAAACAACAACAACAACAACAATTAAGGAGCGTGCACCACACTGGTCACCCCAAAAAGTCGCTGCACGTGCATGGATGAGACGATCTTTACGTTCTAGTTCTCTTTGTTGTCCCATCAAGGCAATAATGTTTTCTTAACCTTCAGACTGCTGACCCTGTCCTTTTACCGTCGCCTGTCCCACCCTGCAAGCTGGCTCTCTCGGCGCATCCCAGGGAGCTAGACCAGTGCCCAAGGCGCCAAGAGTGACGTAGCGACAGTTCTTGGCACCCTAATTAATTAATTGCGGCACACTTCCAACTTTCTACAGCATTTACGTGTATACAGTATCAGAGAGAGAGAGAGAGAGAGAGATTGTTCTGTTCAGCTACAGTCTAACTCGTAGAAAATAACATTATTTCAGTAAACTTTACGAAATGTTTAGTGTTTGGACACAGAAGGAAGAATTTTATACATACATAGGCTCATACGTATAAAAATTGATAAATTAGAGGAATTAATAAAACAAATACATATTGTGCTTGATAAGAATTTACAGTA
>NC_059277.1:3790000-3895000 GCF_017591435.1 Portunus trituberculatus
AGACTCAGAAATTAAACTGAGATACACTTTTGTGTAGTGTAAATTTCATGTTTTGTAAGTTGAAGATATCATAACTTCATAACAGAAGCAGTGGTCCTTTTTTCTTTTAGCCCTTTTAGTGTACTTGGCTACAGCCCTTTTTCATTAAAAGAAAGGAAAAATTTTATGCTGTTACTAATGCTGGAGCCATACCATAGAGGTGGTTTCCCTGAGAGAATCGATTATCAGAGATAGTGGAATGCAAATAGAAAAATAATCCTTACCAATAAAATAACCAGTGAAGACTCAGAAGCAACGATGTAATCAAAACAACACAAGCACACCCTCTGTTTATAGCTTTGCTTCAGGAATTATCTTGATTTTTACTTCAATTTGTATGACACCAGCAAGTAACAGCAAATCTAAATTAATGATTACCCTGGTAGTGAGCTTGTCCACCTCTCAGTCTCTTACCCATAGCTCCACTCCCATGGTATACACACTTCTCCATCCAACATAACAGCATAGTAATGTGTCACCCAGAGTCTTGCACCAGTCAGCAGTGGGGAAAGGCGGTAGGTGTCCTTCAGGAGACGCTCGAGGCATTGTATCATCATAGCGGGCATCACTGAGTCATCCTTCTCCAGAAACTCCAGGCCAAGCTCCTTCTTACACTGTTCATATAGCTGCTTCTCCTGGTCTCTGATGCTGTAGGAGTAAATGAGGCTCAGATGTACATGGATTCAAACACTGACAGAATTTTACAGAGAGAGAGAGAGAGAGAGAGAGAGAGAGAGAGAGAGAGAGAGAGAGAGAGAGAGAGAGAGAGAGAGAGAGAGAGAGAGAGAGAGAGAGAGAGAGAGAGAGAGAGAGAGAGAGAGAGAGAGAGTGTGTGTGTGTGTGTGTGTGTGTGTGTGTGTGTGTGTGTGTGTGTGTGTGTGTGTGTGTGTGTGTGTGTGTGTGTGTGTGTGTGTGTGTGTGTGTCTCTCTTGGTAATGGTAACCTCAAAATCTACCTGAGATTTGTCTACCACCGTCACTCCTCAACTAAGATAAAATTAATATAATCAATATTACTAAAATGTTCATTATTAAATTTTGCACTTTATTCTTGAAATTTCTTTGTCCTGCATATTACAGTACTTACATGAACACATTTAACTCTTTAATCATTTACATTGTTCAATCAACATCAATATGAATAACTATTTCCCTAAGGCTACCATGGTATGTCATCAAAAGTGGTCATTCTTACTCTCTATGTTACTGTCTCCCATCAACCATATGAAGGGAAGTTTTGGTTCTTCCAGTCCAAACAGCAGAGTACTTAATGCAACCAGTCTGTCTCATTATAACTAGTATGTCCTTTTTTATTCAGAATGTTTTAAAGGAGCACGTCTTTTTCAGTCGAGCATTTTTATCCCAAATGAAGAGTGGCTGTCAAAAGGTATCACCATAGATGGAGTGATTTGCTTGTCAAAATAATTGCCAATCTCACCTCAGTATTAATCCAACATCTTACCGATTCTCATAATGAAACTAACCTGTGGTAGTCATTGATTGTTTTCTCAGCCTGCTCCATATTCTCTGTGATGAAATTAACCAACAACCAAGGAGGACAGGATGAAGGTGCCAAAATCTGACCCGTAGGAGACAACATCAGTGGTCCTGCAGCTCTGTAACAAAGAAGTCTCTGTAACTGCAGCACACTGTTATGTCAGCATTATGATATACTTTTCATTTCCATTGTCTCCGAGCTAATGGCAGTATGGATGACTCACGACTCCACTACAAGCTCCAAGGAGGATAGAGACTCTGGCCAGGTCTTAGGGAAGGCATCACGGCCCCTGTAGTCTCCCAGTGCTGTGACTAAACGACGCAGGTGCTGGATGTAGTTTTCTAAAAGGACATATGACTGGTACTTTCTGCAAGACAGAGGATCTACAACAATTATCTCTGATAACAGTAGCTATAAAGTTACTAATAACTACCTCTTCTCTTGGATCTAATGCCTGTTCCTTGACATTCTTTCAAAGTAGAAAACTCTACCTACTCATGTATGTATCTATGCTTCAGCCCTACTTATTCTCAAATATAGGCAACATTAATGCCAAATGGAACTTCATTACTCATAGATCAAAGAATATTATTTGTTCTTGTAGTACATCAGCAAAAAATGTAGCATAAGTTACTGTACTCACTACTTTGTAACATGACCATGTAAACTGTAACCTGGGTCACTAAGACTACATTGAATATAGTACAATGAAACATTATAATATGATTATATTTCACCAAGCAAGTAAAAAAACTTTATTAAAATGTGAAAATACAAAGTAATAAAGGAGATACTAAAGATGTTTACCTGTGTGTAATTTTGATATCCCTCAAAGCATTTGAAACAGCCTTCTGCATGCCTGGTATGCGTTGGAGGACGGCATCTTGCTCAGGAAGTCTGACAATCAGCTGATGGTACAGAAAATCTCATCGTTAACAACTTTACAAATTCCCTAAGGAAATTCTGTATAAACAAATGCAGACCTATTGAAAAAAAAAAAGAAGTAAAATAGCACTATTGAAGCTGAAGGTTACTATCACAAGGCTATCACACTGTTGCAACCTACAGATATGATCTCAAATTATGTAACTATCAACCCTATGTGAGAGTTGTCACTGGGTCTTTTCTGGTAATAAGTGCTCATGAATGGCAAAGTGAATTTTCGTTCTCATCATAAATATATTAATGAAGGCCAACTGTATTCTGCACAAGAAGGAACGTGAGAAGACAACAGGATGGTGTCAAGCATATTGTACCCGTCCCTCAATGAATGGTGATTGTAATGATAATCTAAAAGCTATTACCAAACCATTACTCTAACATTGCCATTACTATTACAAGCAGGCATCTATATCATAGTTAAACAATCTCTTGCATTAAATGCTAAATGAAACCTATTATACAAGATATCACACAAAAGATGTCTGTCTTGAAAAATTAATATCATAGTACATATTTTCTTTCCTCTGACTCACCTTCAGCCACTGATTCCGAACTTCTGATGTGCTGAGGACAACACCGCCTTCAAAGCTCACACCTGTCTCATTGCCGAAGTGAATCGCTCTGCCTGTGAAAGCCAGACATTTGTTACCAAGCATGTACTCTTGGTTATACAGCCACAGTCACCATCAATGACTGGATCAGCTCCAATCAAGTCCTCTGTGCTTGGTGTTTTCCTTCAATTTGTTTAACATCTGTTGGCCATCCAATTTTGTAAGGATATTGTTAATGAATCAGAACACTTAAGATAAAAGGAAGACACAATGTAAGTGTAGCGTCTATCTATTACCAATCATGGAAATAAGTGATGACAGTAACAATAAGAGAGTCTGGCTATACCTTTTCATTCACTTTTTTGTTTCCTGCAGTTTTCATAATCATATTTCCTTTATACAACTTTTCTATACCTTTCCCTTAAATACTTCAGTACTTTTCACAACTATCTATACCAGTGTCCTCACCTTTCAGGATGTCTTTCACTTCCTGATGGTGCATCATCAAGGAACGAAGTCCCTGCAGACACCCTCGCAGGTGTGTGGTGCCCAGACCTCTCTGCCAGGTGAGTTTTGTTAGCCCAAGCTCATGTATCAGCCCTGCCTGAAGATTCACAATATCTTGCCGAATGGGCTCACTCACTGCCAGTCGCTTCTCAGCTTCTCCCATGTTCTTGATGAGCCATGAACTATAATGATGTAAAAAATGAATTTACAATGACAAGATTGGACAAATATGGTGGTGGTAGTTTCTTCAAAGTCTGTGCTTGTAACAACTTGCTGGATGGGAATTTCCCATATGTGCCTTTCTATTGTTTAGGAATTAAGAAAGAACTGAGGACATCTTGTGTTCAAATTAATTAATAAGCAAGGTCTATACATATCTTTTGTAATATATGTATGCAAAGTAGCTTTGGAACAAAGCAAAATCCACATGTTGTAATTCATGTGTGTAAACACCAAGAAATTTAAGGACAAAACAGAATTCAGATTTAGAAAAGCACTTTCAAAATAATTTGAGATCATCTATACAAAATAAAACATCATCTATAAAGAGTCAAACATCAGTGATACTGAAAGCAGCATTCTTACTATAGATCCTCCTTTTTCCGAGCAGTGGAAAACTCCTCCTCTGGATTGAAGACACCAGTAGCATCATAGAAGGAGCGAGACCACTTAATCTTCCTGTCTGGCTTGCGGGATTGCTCTGGGAGGCTGTCCACATACTTGGTGGGGAGATGGAAGACGCTGAGAATCCCATGGACGGTGTCTCTCAGTGACGGCTTGTTGAGACAAAGGTCAACTGTGTGGAGGTTGCCTGTATAACGCAGACAAGATGACATTGGAGATAACATGAAAATTACAGTCACCCTATAGTGCACCATTACTTTGCCTCAATGTCAAAAATATAAGATACTAGTAAAATTATCTGAGGCAAAAAGAAAAGCTTTGCCAGTAGCTATTTAAGTTTTGTATAAAAAACTACCTTTGCTACATATATTTTGAGTCATCCATTTTTTATACTAATGCAGAACTGGAGTTAAAAAACTGTCTCTTCTGTGAGATTATCTGTGAGTGTTCATGATTATTACTGATGTTTTATCAGTGGCCTTCATAAGAGAATTTCCAATAAGTAATTCTGTTACTACAACTATGCTATACTAGGATACATGAAAATTTTAAAATGGTTTATGTAGTACATGGGTTTACATTCATGATGCTATACATTGTGTGAGAGAAGGTTGCACCAAATGTCGCCAAACCAACTTTGTGCATTTCTCTTGGTGTTAAGTGAATGACACACCTTCCAAGTTCTTGTTTCTGACATAGAACTGCAGGCTAACAGGACTTGGCTTCTGGTCCTGGATGAGCAGGTCAAGGTGATTGTTAAGGAGTTTGAGGGAAGAATCATTGATGTGCTGGGCTCGTGGGTGCTGGCAAAACAGATCTGGATGGACAAGAAAGTAGAAAGGTCGCAGGGCAGTGGCAACTTCTGCTGAGGACAAACCACGGACCTGCAGCCACACTGTGTCAGGAAGTATTGGCGCTTTCTTCAATAATACAACAAATCTGAAATAGAATATTTGTCCAGAAATAACTTTCACATAATAATATACCAATGTTCTGAACAAAGGCAATGAGTCATACAGTGATTCTTGAATAACATATAAAGAAAATTTATTTTTCCAGATAGCATAGTTTTTTTTTATTGAAACTTTTCCAGATAGCATAGTTTTTTTTTTTTTTATTGAAAGAATGAGGAAAAAAAACACGTGTAACATATAAAATGAATGGAAACAACATGAAAGCTGATATTAGGGTTGCCATATATTAATCATCAAAATTCCAGACATCTTCATTAACACCTGATATAACATTGGAAAACATATAAATCAATAAGAAAACTCAATTTATTTACCTTTGCTGCAGTAACAAGATCACAAGGCCACAAACAAGCAAACAATAATACAAATATATCAACACAGGTTAAAGAGAAAGGGCTGGTGCACAACGTGAGGTGAGTCATGCGACGAAGGAAGGCTTCCTAGCCTTCCTTCCCTTCGTCGGCTCCATACAAGATATACAGGTAACTCTTGATTTACACGATTGATGCGTTCCAAGAGGCATTGCGTATTTCAAAATTAGTGTAAAACAAACTTGTAATTCTCATAAGAAACAATTGATAATAAATAGGGGGATGTGGGATGTGGTCCAAATCATGTATAAGCAAACCGATCGCACAAATTTGATTAATTATAATATTTTTTGCGTAAATTAAACACGTAAATCAAGAGCTACCTGTATATAACTGTGACCTCACTGAATGTTTCCCTTTGTGTCTCACAACACAAAAGGGAAGTCACAGCATGCCCTCTAAAGACAACTCTCTTCTTTCACACAAAACTACATGCATCTATCTACACATACATTCTTCATGCAAAATTTAAAATTGACAAAAAAAAAAAAAAAAAGAGATGATGCCTCTACTATTCTTGGAGTCCCTTTCCAGCTATATTTCAATAAAACTTGTTTGGGGAGCAGCATCTCGTCGGCTTTTTTTTTTTTTTTTTATCAGAATTTTTGTTGCCCTTGGCCAGTTTTTCCCTCTTACATAAAAACAAACAAACAAACTAGTCTTGAGTCAAACTACTAAAGCAGCTACTAATTGGTAAACCCTTCCCCTTCCTCTCTCACTATTTCAACCTACAGAAATATAATTTTTTTTCAAAGTTACTGATGGAAGCTGATATTCCAGACATTTGAGGAATTAAAAAAATTCTCCTGGACACAGATTTTGACACATGATTTCCAAACATATCAGGGAAAATCTGTACATATGGCAAACCTAGCTAATATGATACATGAAATACGAAGATTGCACAACACATTTCACTACAACCAGGCACCGCTTGGCTATCTGAAACTGAATCTGAATATATGATGAGCAGGGTACCAAAGTTGATGCATGACACTCATTCTTGAGGAAACTGGTGGTACGCATGAGGGAGCCAGAGTGCAATGCGGTAAAGTGAATCTAGTGTGCCTGTTTTCAGTGAAGTGTTGTTGTGATAAATGTGTTTAGTCATTTAGTAAACAAGTCACAATAGAGCCACTGTCTAAAATAAGTTGAAATCTGTAGGAAAACATGAATGTTTATGTGTGTCAGTATTAATGTGGAATTATCCAAATCATAACGTTATCTACAGACAAGATTCACATTCATGATGGATATCTGGAGGAAGAGTGAAAATACAGTTTGTCAAGGTGTCCAAATAAGCGTGAAGCAGTGGCATCACAATGTCAAGTCATCCTCATGCACATACACCAGGTAGTTCAAGGTGACACTGATAACAGGCCAATACAGGGTCACCGCTACAGGCGAGTCCAGATAAAGGTAAAAAATATGCATAAAAATACGCTAATTTTCACTGCCTCCTCTACCCTCACCTCCATCGCGCTTGCCGCAGGTGCAGGTTAATCATCTATGACAGTCCTGTGCTCTGTTCCTCGATATTTCATAGAAGAGACGCGTGAAATAACTTCAATCACAACACTACGTGGCATGGATCAGCTGATTCGACCATGTAAACAAGTCTAGCCTCCCTCGTCCTGTTACCGAGTACCACCCGACTTGGCTACAGCAAATTATTTCATTATCAATTCAATAATAAATGTATCAATCAATCAATCAATGAAAGAAAATACTACTTATTTATATATTTATATACTATTTATTCATATATTCAAATAATCTGCAAGAAAATATTACTTATCTATATACTACTTATTTGTATATTATCTATATACAAATATACCACTTATTTACATAATCGTGAAAAAAAAGATATTTGGAGAGAATGTCCTCCAGTAAATTTTGGGTTGAGTGAAATAAAACAAATTGTAAACATTTGGGCTGTTTAACTGTTGGTTATTAAGCTTGTGGATGAGAAGAGGGAGAGAGACAACTGGAAGAAATAAGAGAAGAAACGCGAGCGCGGGCGCGCGCGTCTTTTTTTTTTTTTTTTTTTTTTTTTGTGTGTGTGTGTGTGTGTGTGTGTAATTCACTGTTTGATCTGCTGCAGTCCCTGACGAGACAGCCAGACGTTACCCTACGGAACGAGCTCAGAGCTCATTATTTCCGATCTTCGGAAAGGCCTGAGACCAGGCACACACCACACACCGGGACAACAAGGTCACGATTCCTCGATTTACATCCCGTACCTACTCACTGCTAGGTGAACAGGGGCTACACGTGAAAGGAGACACACCCAAATATGTGTGTGTGTGTGTGTGTGTGTGTGTGTTGTTTTCATCACCATATAGGCTACAGTCAATAACACATTAGCTTCTAGAAAGATTCCCATATTGTCTTCTACTACTACTGCTACTACTACTACTACTACTACTACTACTACTACTACTACTACTGCTGCTGCTGCTGCTGCTGCTGCTGCTGCTACCACTACTACTACTACTACCACTACCACTACCACCACCACCACTACTACTGCTGCTGCTGCTGCTGCTGCTGCTGCTGCTGCCACCACATCCACCACCACCATTACAGCCACCACCACTGCCACCATTTCACTGCTGCTGCTGCTGCTGCTGCTGCTGCCACATCCATTACTACCATTACAGCCACCACCACTGCCACCACCACCACCACTACCACTGCCACTGCTACTACTACTAATTCTACTATTACAACTACTACTACTGCTACTGCTACTACTACTACTACTACTACTACTACTACTACTACTGCTGGTGGTGGTGGTGGTGGTGGTGGTGGTGCTGTTGCTGTTGCTGTTGCTGCTGCTGCTGCTGCTGCTGCTGCTGCTGCAACTACTACTACTACTACTACTACTACAACTACTGCTACTGCTACTACTACTACTGCTACTGCTACTACTACTACTACTACTACACTACTACTACTACTACTACTACTACTATACGTTCTCTACGGTCAGTAAAGAAGAGGATGAGGAAGATAATTGTAGATAAGAAAAGAAACAGCTTCGCTCAGGTTTGGAGATAAAGTAGAACACACAATCAACACCTGGCAGACTAAATACACAGTGGTCATGATGACAGTGTAGCGGCATGGAGGGCCTGTATATCTGTGTATCTGTAGTGAGCAAGAATTTCCCCTCCCTTCCTACCGCTCGGGCCATTTAACGGGATTTAAGGCCATTGTGGAGACTCCTGCAATTAATCCGGCCTCTCCGCCCCCTTTAAAGAGCAGTGGAGGGTGAAAGCAGTGAGGAGAAGGGACTCCACACCTTGAAAAGACGTAGTTGGTGGAACTTGCTGCCGCTGTCCTAAGAGAAGTAAGGGACGCGTCTCGGCATCTGGTTATGAACGACTCCTGCCGGGCTCGTATTTTGAAACGCTTTGAAACACCATTTTCCAATCCCCAAAAGATTAACATTCGGATTCTCATGAGTGCAGAATACTTGCTATGCGATCACCGGATTCATTAAAAGATACTCGTAAGTGAAAAATCGAGCTTATTTAAAATAGTCAAGATAGGAATCCGAATGCGGGCCCCTATTTAAGCGGCGTTCAGTTTGGTGCCCTTGACGCCGAAATGGGAAGGTTTCTTACGAGTGCCATCAGCGATCCCTGCAGGTAAAGAGGGTTCGTGTTCTTGGTGTTCTTGCTTCCTGGTAGTTGTTAGGAGATTATTCTGAGACGTTTCCGCTCTGCATCTTCACTACATGAAAAAAAAAAGGCACTACTGTTTGAAGTCACACGGATATTTAAGAATGCTTTCATGATTTTACTGGCAAATTAACAATGTTTTTTCATTATCAACAGGAGGAACACTCTTGAGAAACTGGCTAATCATCTCGGTGGTCTTTGAAAATAGTTGTGGTGAGAATCCAAACCCACGCACAAAGGCTTGAAATATGCAGAATGGGGCAGCATATCAGAGGAACGCAGAACAAAAAAAAAAAAAAGATAAATTCCACGAAATAATATGAAATGAAACGCAAGACATTAAGAATTATACTCAATCTGATAAAAGTATGGAAGTAAATAAACAAAGCGGAATAAGATGGCGGAGTAAATGAAATACAGATAATTTTGACGTTTATCCAATCCAACAGAAAAATAAAAAATAAGTATATAAGCCAAGGGGGATACAGGGGTGAAGTGAAGCAAAAACCCAAGCATAACAAACTTACACAAACACAGCGATCCTGCTCTCGCTTTGTTTCCAATCGGCGCCAAGGAGAAGTAATCCATTTTCTCTCCGTCCTCTAAGGTACTGGCAATCAAAGAATCTTCAGCGTTGTTACTGCCGCAGATTGCCACAAGGGTCACTCTTAAGGGTCGAGGGTCTGTTTATCCTTTTCTACTGGATACTGGAGAATGTTTTGCTCACAGAATCCATTACGACATCAAAGGCCACATTCTCAAGGGTTTCGCAGTATTATCAAGGCTGTATTTTTAACAGGCTCTAGTGGAAGTTATTATGGTTTTCAAGGTGAAGGAAGTTTTTATGATCTTAGCAAGAGTTTGTGAAATACTCTGGATCAAAAACATTCACGACATGCTCGAATTCTGAAACACTTAGCTCTTCCACCACGACTGTTCTCAAAGGCCACTGAAAGAACGTTTCTTCTGTTTATATGGTAGATATCTTGTTAATCTTTCACCGGAACCGTAAAAAAGGAAAAAAAAAGTCCTTATAAATCCGAGTACCTTTATCTGGAGGCTTTTCAATGCGACGAGGCAAATGGGCAAGCCTCTTAATGTGTGGGCCTATGTTCACTTAGCAGTAAATAGATACGGGATGTAACTCGAGAGGTTGTGGCCTCGCTTTCCCGGTGTGGAGTGTGTGTTGTGGTCTCAGTCCTACCCGAAGATTGGTCTATGAGCTTTGAGCTCGCTCCGTAATGGGAAAAGGCTGGCTGGATGACCAGCAGACGACCGTGGTGAATTACACACACACACACACACACACACACACACACACACACACACACACACACACACACACACTCTCTCTCTCTCTCTCTCTCTCTCTCTCTCTCTCCTAACCCAGCATTAGTCTGAGCGTAATAATTGGACCAATTAGCCACGGGAACGGAAGCAGGTGTCCTAAATAGGTTTGAAAACTATGCCAGCTGCCGGATATTGAACTTAATTTGTTTCTTCTTCAGTTTAAGCTGAGGCGAAGGTCAGGTGATGCACGAACGTGACCTTATTGACCTTGATGGGAACACGAGCACTAAATAAGTTCAAGATGAAAAAAAAAACAAAGAAAACAGAACCACAGACACTGAAATTATAAAACCATGGAGCTCTTCCTATCTAAAACTTTCCACTGTACTGAATCAAGTTTAAGACCATAAAAGAAAAGAAAAGAAAAAAACAAGCAGACAAGAAAAACACGACAGAAAAATTTAAAACGTTGGAACACTCTATCTATTTCATATTATCCGCTTTCCTGTGACTTGAACTGATTCCAAGAAAAATAAAGCAAGAGAACCACAGGAATATAAGAACATAAACTTTGGAACTCCCTGCCTGACTTTATTTTTCACTTTGCCATTACTAATTCACTAATTCCAAAGAGAAGTGTAACAAATAATCTCTACAACTAAAAAGGACAGTCGCAAAAAGTACGCCTCTGTTTACTTCTTTCTTTCTTTATTTTTATTTTTTATGAAGTATTTACTCAGTGCAATATACTGAAGGTAATTTGTGTCGTCTTCTACGTTGTCTTCTACGAACCATTCCAGCACAATACAAAGTTAACAAGCACTGCAGCACAATAAAACAGCACTTACATTCTCCTCCTCCTCCTGCTTCTACTATTCACATCTTTCATCTCTCCTCCTCCTCCTCTTCCTCCTCCTTCTTCTCTGTCTCTCTCCAGTCCCTCTTATTCATGCATATATACGTCTCCCCACACACTCTCTTCTTCCTCTCTCTCTCTCTCTCTCTCTCTCTCTCTCTCTCTCTCTCTCTCTCTCTCTCTCTCTCTCTCTCTCTCTCTCTCTCTCTCTCTCTCTCTCTGCTACCTGTCCTCCCCCACTCATTTCTCATCATTCCCTGTTTTATCAACCTCTACGTCTTCCCAAGGCTCTTCTATATCTACCCTGTAATTACTTCTCGCCCTAACTTATACTTCACTGTTCAATGTATATACTGTCCACACACACACACACACACACACACACACACACACACACACACACACACACACACACACACACACAAGAATATGCTAGTTTGGTATAAACAGATGAGACATTACAAGTGTAACTCATTCCTGTGAAGATACAAAAACGTAAAAATTATAGTAAATAAACAAATAAAAAATAAATGAAATAGATGAATAAATAAACAAGATAAAAGAAGGTAGATCAAAACGAAGCTAAACACAAACAAACAGACAAGCAGACAGACAGACAGACAGATAGAAACACACACACACACACACACACACACACACACACACACACACACACACACACACACACACACAGAGGAAGTACTTACCCAATAGGCATTGAGGTGTGTATCCAGCCCACAATACTAGTGGAAGCTGGACTCCTTTCTGTCTTTCAATATAAACAACAACCGACAATAATGCCTGGTGACATTGAGATTATTGGCGAATTAGTGTGTTCCATTTTTTCCCTGCCAGTAAGCTAAAATTACTTACAAATGTTTAAAAAGAAAAGAGAGAAAAAGACGGAATTTAGTGGTGGATTAAGGGAGAAATAAAGACACTGGACAATTTTACAAGGCACTAAAAACTGTAATATCATTTTTATTGTGCAGAGTGAGCGAGGGAGGGAGAAAGGAAGGATATGAAGGTGATAACGTGGTGTTGGAATGGTTAATAGGACTGTTAGAGAGAGAGAGAGAGAGAGAGAGAGAGAGAGAGAGAGAGAGAGAGAGAGAGAGAGAGAGAGAATAATGATAGCAGTAATTGACAGATTGGTTAATTGATCACAAGATTGCACTCATAAAAATGTAATAAAAAAAGTTATCTATAGTAAATAAGAGAGTAAAAAATCTCTCTCTCTCTCTCTCTCTCTCTCTCTCTCTCTGAACAACCCATCCAGTAAAATGATACACAAAACCGGGCATCTTTTCATGAATCCTACGTGGAAGCAAAAGGCAATAGTTTTCCTGGAGCTAAAATCGCAATATACGAGTAAACGGAACGCTATTGGCCATTCTTCTCTTCCTCCCCATTTCTATCCCGAAGCTAACTCGTTTACGTACGTGGAGGAAGATTGTACCGAGCGCGTAAACCTTGTTATGGGCTTCCTTTGGGGTCTAGTCTCACCCCAGCGTACGGGCGTGTAGAATATTAGGGTGTTAAAGGTTTTGTTTATTTATGTTCTCTCGGTTATCTTAGCCCTATCCCTCCTGCTTGTTTATTTAGTGTACAGCAGTAGGGGGATTATTTAATGGCTTTGTTTATCTGTGTTCTTTCAGTCATCTAAGTTTGTTTTATTTCGAATACGGTGTTCAGGTTTTTTTTTTTTTTTTAGCATACGGTGTTCAAGATTTTGTTTAATTTTTAGCGTACGGTGTTCAAGATTTTTTTTTTTAGCATACGGTGTTCAAATTTTGTTTATTATTATTTTTTTTTTTAGCGTACGGTGTTCAAGATTTAGTTTATTTCATGTTCTGCCGGCTACTTTATCCCTTTAGTTAGTGTGTCTATTTCTTCTACTATGCTTTACCTATACGTGTAGCGCATCATCGTGGCTCACATTTACGAAACACTCTAGCTGTGCTCTAATAAGGAATGTTCTTGAAAGGGTCATACTCAAATTTTCACAGCAATTGTCTCGGTTCTCAGTAAATGATGTTCAATTGCTCATGACACCTTACCTTATTCGACAAACCAAATGAAGCAGTTTCTTGAAGCAAATCCTAAATTAAATGCATCAAAAAGCTTCACTAAATATTCAATCCCATATCCTGATGTGAATAATATCTTCCAAAATGTTAATCTAAATGTACACAAGATCGATTTCTGAAGATGAGAGAGAGAGAGAGAGAGAGAGAGAGAGAGAGAGAGAGAGAGAGAGAGAGAGAGAGAGATAAAAACATAACAAAGGAATAAACTATTACGGAAAAAAATAGTCACCCTTCAAATCTCCAATAATATTCAGCATAACCCAACAAAGTAAGTCGAGATGAGACGCCAAAACGTTTTATTATTCCATTTGAGAAATTCAATACAATATCACGAAGCATAAAATGGACAATTAAATATTAAAGATTCGATCATCTTAACTATGTCATGAATAAAGGTACAATAATCTCTCTCTCTCTCTCTCTCTCTCTCTCTCTCTCTCTCTCTCTCTCTCATCCGTTCACGTGATTCAAAAAAAGCATTTATTTATTATATTTTTATTTTAGAAGAAATTTTGGTAGTAAAAAAAGAGCAAACAAACATGCATGGAGATAAAACACAAACGCAAATAGCAGATAGAAAATAAAAAGCGGAATGGGAAACAGCACACACGAGCAGCGGATGAAAGAAAACGGAGGTTGTTGATCCTTTGCGTTTGAGGAACACCAGCAGTTGTCCTACCGTCCATTAAGTAAATTTCTCAAGGGGGAACCCAAGGAGAATTAGCGGGACGTGTCATCATTATAATTTCTGTCGTTCTCTCTGTCTGTCTATCTGTTTGTCTGGCTGTCTGACTGTGTGGCAGGCTGGCTATGTCTTTGCTTCTTTCTGTTTGTCTATCTGCCTGGCTGTTTCTTTGTTACTCTGTATGCTTGGGTCTTTTATCTCTCTCTCTCTCTCTCTCTCTCTCTCTCTCTCTCTCTCTCTCTCTCTGTGTGTGTGTGTGTGTGTGTGTGTGTGTGTGTGTGTGCTTTCGTACAAATTTAGTGCGTTTGACAGTTAAAAAGACACTAAAGTTTATCCAGTAAAAAGTACACTATCTTTAGAAAAATTGTTCGGCTGTAGTTTTGCATCCTCTCCAGATAATACTGACATGCAGCATTTCCCAGCACTTCCTAAACTTTATTACCGCTCCCTAGGCCGAGACACCCTGCTCCAGACAGATGTATAGCCAGGAGACTCGATTTCTTGATAGGCAGATGGAGGAAGGAAACAACAGAGTGGAAGAAAAAAGAGGTAAGGTGAAAGAGATGTTTGCAAGAGGAGGTTAGTGGCGTGAAGAACAATTCCAATAGAATAAATGTAATGTAATAACGCTTCAGGCCTCAACTTGCAATCAGAAACAGAAGGAAACGAATGGGCTGAACAGAAGCGGCTGCACGTCAAAGAACAATACCTCGAACACCCTTTCTATATCAAATAAAAGTTTCTCAGAGCCTGTAAAATAATTGAAACACACCATTCTACATAGAAGTGAGAGAATAGTGATCGAAGTATACGTATAATGAAACGAAGGGACAGAACAAAGAAAGTTTCCCTAGTCCTAAAACAAGACTCACAAGCATTTCTAAATCAAATACAAGTTTTCAGTGTACCTTAAAACAATTCAGACACATCATCCGACAGGAGGAATAATATCAGCCCAACTAAGCAATAAATAGATCAATAATGAAAAGACAGACGGTTAAATAAGAGAGAGAGAGAGAGAGAGAGAGAGAGAGAGAGAGAGAGAGAGAGAGAGAGAGAGAGAGAGAGAGAGAGATATCACTCCTAAAAATGAGACGCAGCCAACCGTCGTTCTAAAAAAAAAAAAGAATGAGGAGGAGGTGCAAGCTAGAGACATGTTAATCTACATACGAATGAAAAAAAGGAAGGAAAACGAAAAAAAAAAAAAACGAAAGAAAAAAAAATCCTTAGGGAGGCATGAGTTCGGAACTAAGGCTTCTGGGAATCGTCATAGCGGGGACGTTTAGCAGGGAAATGAAATGGTGGTGAAAATATTTTAGCCTTGTTTGACGCACGGCGAGGCAGTCTTCCACGCAGCCCCGCGGTATTATGGCTTGAGAGGTGTGTGGAGTAACGGAGAGAGAGAGAGAGAGAGAGAGAGAGAGAGAGAGAGAGAGAGAGAGAGAGAGAGAGAGAGAGGTGAGAGAGGGCAAGGATAATACATGTTTCCATTTTTTCAGAAAGGAAAATCTGCGTGTCTTTACAAAACAAACACAAGACTGGTGATGGAGTGATTGTTTTGTGTCCGTGTAGTCTGCCAAAACAACAATGCAATTCCTTGATAAGCACAACATTCATCTTGCGCAAAGAAAAGAAAATACATAGAAACGTAAAGTAAAATACCGTGTGTGGATTTTTTATCTTTTATTTCTCTTTTCATTTTTCCATTTTGTTTTAATCTGAGAATATCGCGGCATAGTGATGACGATATATATATATATATATATATATATATATATATATATATATATATATATATATATATATATATATATATATATATATATATATATATGATAAAAAGATGTTAAGATAAAAGAGTAATGTGTAAATGTAAAACTACGGGGAGAGAACGTTTCATTTGATCTTTTCCAGCTCACAGGAACATATAAAAACGAAAACACACACACACACACACACACACACACACACACACACACACACACACACACACACACACACACACACACACACACACACACACACACTTCATATTTCTCTAAGTCCACTGGGTCAAAAGGTCACGTGGTCATCAGATTCACAGTGCCATTAGGTCACCAACTCACGATGTCACTGTCACCAAGATCATACATACATAAGGTCAAAAGAAGGTCAATAAATTTGATATAAGTAGTCATAAAATCCCGAGGTCACAAGATCACAAGGTCAAGTTGGTCATTGCTTCCTTCTCCCTAAAGTTTCGTCACAAACCAGCAAAGTTGAGTTCTAAGCGTGGTGGTTTTCAAAAAAGGTTTCCCACTCTCGAAGTTTTGCAGTGGTTTCAAGAGAGGCTTCCTGGTACTAATGAGGCCAGAAGAGAAGCTGGGACTGTCCTGTTGTCAGTTCTCTCGTCCTGGCAACGCTACACGACTGGTCTCCGCCTGAATTAGTTTTTCTCGACCTTTTAAACACGCATATCAAGTTTTCATTCAATATTTTCCAGTGGTTGGCTTCGTGGCTCCTTTTACTCCCAGAAACTCATGGACTCATACAACAACACTTTATTAATACAAAGAATAGATAAAAATAACCATAAAAAAACTATATTCCCGGAGCAAAAACTTTAATTCTATCTCTAAATAAGGCAGAGGTTCATCATTGACGATACTTCAAGATCACCAAGCAGGAAGAAGAGGAGGAACACAAAGAGAGAAGAAGCATCACTAGACCTACTGGTTATTACTAAGGGAGACTGTGACAAACTGTACTAACTGATCAAGAGTGAGAGAGATTGGGTAGTAAATGATGAGAAGAGGCTAGGGATAGAAGAAAAATATGTCTTAAATCAACTTTTTTCTCACCATCTCTCTCTCTCTCTCTCTCTCTCTCTCTCTCTCTCTTTCCTGCCCATCGCTCACTGATCAGTCAGCCTCGTCATATGCACAAGCGAACTCTATTCCCATCCGTTAGATCCCTTTTGTTCATCACTCTTTCTCTCCCTCACGCAATTCCCGCCTTTCCATCTCCTGTTCCAAACTCACACATTCTCTTTTGATATATACATTCTCTCTCTCTCTCTCTCTCTCTCTCTCTCTCTCTCTCTCTCTCTCTAGTTACGAGGACTTGAGGATTGTGAATTAACTTTGGAGACTGTTACATCTCTCTCTCTCTCTCTCTCTCTCTCTCTCTCTCTCTCTCTCTCTCTCTCTCTCTCTCTCTCTCTCTCTCTCTCTCTCTCTCTCTCTCTCTCTCTCTCTCTCTCTCTCTCTCTCTCTCTCTCTCTCTCTCTCTCTCTCTCTCTCTCTCTCTCTCTCTCTCTCTCTCTCTCTCTCTCTCTCTCTCTTTCCCATCTTCCTCTTTACCAGTCATCTTTCATGTTGCAAACTTTCCCTGTTTGACCTACACACACACACACACACACACACACACACACACACACACACACACACACACACCACAAACAAACACACATCAAGTTCGTGTGTGTATCTTCTCTCTATGAAATGTGTGTGTGTGTGTGTGTGTGTGTGTGTGTGTGTGTGTGTGAATAGAAGATATCTACGAATAGAATTGCGAGTCATGGTAATGAATTTTGTAGTCGTTACGAATGATAACAACAATAGTGATATCAATTATATTGATAACAATAATAATAATGATAATAATGACGATAATAATAAGATAATAATAATAATAATAATAATAATAATAATAATAATAATAATAATAATAATAATAATAATAATAATAATGATAACAATGATAAAGATGATAATGAAAATAACAAAAGAACAAAAATAGGAACTGCAATAAGACACTACTGCTACTGCTACTACTACTACTACTATAAGTATACGTATACTTAAATATGCATAGGAAGCGCTGTTCAGCTTCCACCCATTAGTGGCGCAGGCAATTCTATTTATAGTGGTACCCATATTAGGGCCCATATCACCACCCAAGCGCATCTTTGCTGTAACCACCTAGAACCTGGGTATCATGGTGACATGTAGGTAACTTTAAACCACTCGACAAATGGTATAGTTTCAAGGCGGTATGAGCTAGGTGTGATTCGAAACTACGCGTGGACGTCTGCCCGACCCAATGCCCACCACTTGATCCACTACGCCACCGCCTCCCTAAACTACTACTACTACTACTACTACTACTACTACTACTACTACTACTACTATTACTACTACTAGTACTACTACTAAAGATAAAGCATAACATTTTTCCTTCTCTGTACCAAGTTCTTTCATGTCATGAAAATGATTCGCCTTTGAAAACGTGAAGTGATTCATATCATGAGAGAGAGAGAGAGAGAGAGAGAGAGAGAGAGAGAGAGAGAGAGAGAGAGAGAGCATACACTACTGGACGTGCAGATCGCACTTCATTTATAACATTCTCTCTCTCTCTCTCTCTCTCTCTCTCTCTCTCTCTCTTACGAGCAGCAACAAACACTCCGGATGAAAGAGTAGAGAGAGAAAAAATAAATATTGCTAAAGGAAAGCGTAAAGCTTCAATCCAAGTAAAACTCAATAAAAGAGGAGAAGAAGGAGGAAGAGGAAGAGGAGGAGGAGGAGGAGGGAAGAAGAGGAGGAGGAGGAGGAGGAGGAGGAGGAGGAGGAGGAGGAGGAGAAGGAAGAAGAAGAAGATGGAGAGGAGAAGGAGGAGGAGTAGGAGGAGGAGGAGGATGAGGAGGAGAGAAGTGGGAGATAAAGAGTGAAGAGGCCATAACAAAGAATAAAAAGCATCCAATATCTAATTGCAGCAATAAATTCTCCCCTGGAAATGGTTCAGAGATAAGAGTCACACTATTTGATGAGTCCAAAGGTGAAGAGAGACACATCCATAACGTGATCTCCTTCAACTAGGCAGCGCGACTCCCCTTCCTCCCTCAGGTGTTGCTGCACGAGGACTCTCTCTCTCTCTCTCTCTCTCTCTCTCTCTCTCTCTCTCTCTCTCTCTCTCTCTCTCTCTCTCTCTCTCTCTCTCTCTCTCTCTGTGTGTGTGTGTGTGTGTGTGTGTGTGTGTGTGTGTGTGTGTGTGTGTGTGTGTGTGTGTGTGTGTGTCGTGGATGATGATGACTCAGTTAGGTATATGTAAACAGATGGCAAATTTTCAAGGACAGAAAATGGGGCACACACACACACACACACACACACACACACACACACACACACACACACTCTCTCTCTCTCTCTCTCTCTCTCTCTCTCTCTCTCTTTACATCGTGCGAAATTATGTCAGCGTGTCAGCCTCGATTGGAGCAGGGAGGGGAGGCAGGGGGGGTGGAGTTTTACAACTGTTATTACCTTTTATCTGGAACACTTTGAAAACATTGTTTTATGACCGAGAAAATCTCTCTCTCTCTCTCTCTCTCTCTCTCTCTCTCTCTCTCTCTCTCTCTCTCTCTCTCTCTCTCTCTCTCTCTCTCTCTCTCTCTCTCTCTCTCTCTCATATTTGACCTACCATGAAAGTGTCACGTTTCCTGATGCAATACAGGATGGCGTGACTCTTCCCTTGTAGTTCACTTTTTTTCTTTTCTTTTTATTTCAGCAACTCGGTTTGAGCACGAACATTCTCTGGAGTGTGGGCTTGGCCAGCAGAGAAAGGGCAATGACTGGGAGGCCGGCAGACAGTTTGACCGGTTAATCGTCATCCCGTCATATACAGGAATGTTCAGATGGCAGCGCTGACCCACACCATCATGCATGTTGACGTGATCAGTGTTATTCCTTGGTGTAACATGACCACTTACTCATGTGTATTGTCAGAGCCAGAAATCTGTTAACCTGCTGAATTTACTCACACTGTGTTTGGAGAATTTCCTTAGTCTTAAATCCTCTGAGAGTTTCCTTACTAAATCTGCTTAGGTACAAATTACCAGCTGACCAGGGGACATTAGATTGTGGGAAAAGGCAAACAGGGTGGAAGTTAATGCAGAGAACTGCTCGACTTCTGACTACGACTGTACCAAGAATGCTTCACGATTTGTCGCAACATGCACCCAATAAATATAAATATTCTGTCAGGCATCATCCCATAATTACAACTAGCTTTGTGTCACGCTATCGTTTTTTTATTCTTATGGCACCGGCAAGGGCAAGATAAATTGCAATAAAAAAATGCCCACTGAGGTGCCACGCCTGTACAAAGACAAAAACATTAACCAAAACCAGAGAATATCTTGAAACCTCTCTTGAAAAAGTTCAAGTCACAGGAAGCTGAAAATACAGAAGCAGGCAAGGAGTTCCAGAGTTTACTAGAGGAAAGGATGAATGATTGGGAATACTAGTTAACTCGTTCATTAGAGAGGTGAACAAAATCGCTGTGAGAGAAAGAAGAAAGTCATGTACTGCGAGGCCACTGGAGGAGGGGAGGCATACAGTAAGCAAGATCAGAGGAACAGTTGGTATGAAAATAACGGTAGAAGAAAGCATGATGTGGAACATTGCGGCTATGAGAAAGACGTTGAAGACTGTTAGAGGAAAGGAACTGATACGACGAAAAGCTTTTGATTCCACCCTGTCTGTCTAAAAAAAGTTTTATGAGTTATGAGTGGAACCGCCCCTCCTCCCCCGCATATACATGAAAAGCATACAACATACGTGGACGGATAAGGCCCTGGTACAGAATTAGCAGTATGGAAAAGGATGAAAAAAGACTCCTAACGCCTAACTTCATAGAAACTGTTTTAGCTAGAGATGAGATGTGAAGCTTCCAGTTTAGATTATAAAGGGTGGAACGAGGATGTACTGTGTAGAAAAGCGAGACAGTTGAGTGTCATTGAAGAAGATTTATTAGTTGTCTGGAAGATTTGTCGAGTTAATAGATGGAGGAAATGAGTCCTGAGGCATTGAACACTACTAAGTTTGCTCTGCTCCAATCAGAAATTTTATAGAGATCAGAAGTTGGGCGTTTTGTGGCGTCCCTGCGTGATCTGTTTACTTCCTGAAGGTTTGATTGTCTATGAAAAGACATGGACAAGTCTGGTGTGGTATCATAAGCTTGGGAGTGAATAGGAAAAGAAGCTTCGTTTAAAAGATGTTTAATGAAGAGAGTGGGTGACAGGACAAAACCTTGAACACACCACCTCCCAGTTGAAAACTCTTCCTCGTCGGAATCTATAAAAAGCGATTAAATTTATACTTATTTTTTCCATTTTCCCATTCAGAGATCTTTCGTCCCCTAGTCTTCTTTTGTTTGCATGATAGAATAAATGCCCCTGGTCATCGTCCCTGCCTCATTGTCCCTCCCTCAATTACTCATCATAGCGCAATGTTTCTAGTCATGTTCCCCAGCGAGCGGTCATCCCAACACAGTGCACAAGTGGCCCACATCTAAATTTCATAATGACAAAGGCAACAAGTCTCTGGGAAACAACACGGTCTTGTTTTTCTTGTGGGCGGCACAGACTTCCTTTTGTCCTCGGCCTTGTGTGTTCGTTCAAGGCTTTCGATGAGAAAAAAAGTAAATAAATAAATGAAATATTGATATTGTCATAATTGTGAAGCATATTACACTCACTGTTTATTTTTCTTCTTCGAAACTTTTCATGTGATTTCTAACATTTCAAAGAGGAAAAAAAATAAGAAAAGAAAAAAAAGGCAAGTTACTTTCAATCAGTACTGACAAGTGTACGGAAGAGGTTTGCCGCTAAAGAAAAAGGTTGCTGCGTTTCTCTAAGACTATGCAAAAGTTCACCACATACGTTATATCATTATATTATTATGGCACTGAGAGAGGCTTGTGTTCTTTGAGCGTCTTCTAGTTTCTGTTATTTGAGATTCTAAGGTTCAAAGTGACCTGTCAGATGCTTGTCCTCCCTAGCTGGTGAGTGTCGCCATGTGATTCTTGGTGGTCGGGCGGCCTAACTGGTTCGTCTACGTTCCACCACAGAAGGCAAAAGCCGACACGCGCAAAATTTCCACTGACCAGATTTTCCACTGACTGACTGATAAGTGGTGGCCGAGCGTTTTTGGAGAGCAACAGATTGAGGTAATTTCCTGGAGACCGTCTGAAAGGACAGCAAGCCTCCACCCCTTCATTTTAAGCCTCGCAGCTGTCACATTACGGTGGACGCGAAGCGCTTAGCGAGCTGTAATATCCTTGAGTGTTCCGTCGACAGTTTATTACATTCCTGTCGCTTCCAACCACTGTCCGGTCATTGCAGGCACACGCTCATCTCGCGTTATTGCGGATTCTTAGCTCTGTTATTAGCACTGCGATTTCCTGCATCTCTCGGACGACCAACTTTTTTTTTTTTATTCTTATTTATACCATTTAGAGGAGATTTCTTGTATCAACATTTAGCTATTGTATAGATTTTTTTTGTCTCATTGGTCTATATGGTAAGCCTCCTTCTATGTGTTACACACTGAATAGACAACTTGATGTATTTGTAAAAGCGCGATAGCCTATATCTGTTGTAGAATTTATGCATTAACAGTAACTATTAACTCCCAGTTTCCTCCACACCTGGTCCTATCTTCGCTGGTCCAAGTGCATGACACACACACACACACACACACACACACACACACACACACACACACAAGCATGCATGCCGAGATGAAAAGAAAAAAAAATACTGCTCATAAATGTACTGCAATTTCTCGGAGGCAGAATAATCCCAGCGTGTTCGTACGTCTTCTACATCTATTCCCAACTAACAGGACCAGCTGGGCTCGCTCGCTCCGGGGAGGGAAAGTTAACACCGGCGGCGAGCCTCGAGCGGAGTGTTCAATACAGAGGCAGACGCAATATCGTAATGTTCCTTGCGTCGCATTATACTTGCTAAGTGTGGAGGGCGTCGTCGGTGCCGTCCGCGACACTGCCCCAGCCGCTGACAAACTGGCTGCTGCAGTTATGTACACCTCGTGCAGGTATCCATTTCTCCGCGCCCCCTCAACTACGATGGAAATTGACAAACGTTATTATACGAGTGAATGGCTGGCTGGGTGAGGGCGGCTATTATAATGACGCGGCAGTCAGGTGTGTCGGGTGGCCCACGCTCTCCATTCCTTTATACTTATATACTTCAGATATGTTTTCTCTATCGGTGCTATAGTACATCTAGATTCTTCCATATACTCTACACTTTCTATGCTCGAAACCTCGTGTCTTTATTAAAAAAAGGAAAAGAAAAAACGTATTCTTTGACGTCAGCTTTGAAAATAAACTATCTGTAGGATGTCGTTTCTATATTTCTATCTTTGTCTTTTAGATTTATTTATGATTTTGATGCTTAATTTTTTATATACTCATATATTCACACGTATTATCGAAATGATCTTCCTTTCTATACAGACAAAATATTACAAGGTTCACTCGTTGCTGTAAAAATGCTAAAACACACACACACACACACACACACACACACACACACACACACACACACACACACACACACACACACACACACACACACACACACACACACACACACACACACACACACACACACACACACACCGTTGTTCATCGTGCTCGGCTTGACACGCCATCACACACCAAGAACTACACTGATTGGGCAGCACTGTACGAAACCTTGAGAGAGAGAGAGAGAGAGAGAGAGAGAGAGAGAGAGAGAGAGAGAGAGAGAGAGAGAGAGAGAGAGAGAGAGAGAGAGAGAGAGAGAGAGAGAGAGAGAGAGAGAGAGAGAGAGAGAGAGAGAGAGAGAGAGAGAGAGAGAGAGAGAGAGAGAGAGAGAGAGAGAGAGAGAGAGAGAGAGAGAGAATAATTCATATTTGCATAAAGATTAACAACAGTGCAAAGTGTAATAAAGGACAAGGGAAAGAGAGAGAGAGAGAGAGAGAGAGAGAGAGAGAGAGAGAGAGAGAGAGAGAGAGAGAGAGAGAGAGTAAGTTTATTATAACATTGAATTATACGAACAAACATATCACGTAATAGTTAACTGACCCTCTCCATCTCTCCTCGTCCTCCATTTCCTCCTCCTTCTCCTCCTGCTCCTCCTTCTCTCCCTCCTCCTCCTCCTCCTCCTCCTGTCTTTATTTATTATATCCTTTAGTTACAGCATCCCTTACCTTTCCAGTGATTTATTTTTCTCCTATTCTTTATCTTTAACATCCGAACCGTTGTCTCCATCTAATTGCTCTCTTCCTGACATCATTGTTTTATATACTTCAATAAACGAATAGATTCTAAAACGCAATCTATTAATTGTCTATGAAGCTAAAATTTATATTATTATGTTTTACGTGTGGATACTGGATGAGAGAGAGAGAGAGAGAGAGAGAGAGAGAGAGAGAGAGAGAGAGAGAGAGAGAGAGAGAGAAAACGAACTCACGGTATTGCCACCCCCTAAAAAAAAGGTAGAACGGAAGTGAGTTTCAAATGGCTTGCCCAGTAGAGAATGATAAACTGTAATTGGGAGAGTTACATCCAGCCCCCAATTACGCAGCGTTGCCTGAACACATGCAATATAGTATTCTCAGGGCACGTTATAATCTAGTGCTCTTGTCCCCAGTCTGCTGTTTGTCGCTCCCATTGCATCCCCGGGGCCTTGAAATAGAACACGAGGGGGTGACTTGAAAAATTACACTTAGATCTTATTCTTTCTCGATGTGAAAATGAAAATGTTGCTTATTCTTTTATTTTTAGTGAGTGGATTATTAATTTTCTCGTTTGGTTTTACTGTCAATTCTTATTTTTTTCTTAAAGTGGAAATGAGGAGGTTTACAATTCATTGATCTATTTTCTTTTTATTTGCTAGTGAGTGAATTGTGATTTTTGTCGTGTGGTTAATGTGTTTTGCTTCGTTGCTTTTAATAAAATATATTCTTTTTCTGTTTTCGTTTCTAATCTCTAATGATGTACTCTTATTTTGCTTTGAGTTTTTTTTTTTATTTAAATGACAAATGAAAAATGAACTGCTGCATGTTTCACGTGTTAGGTTTTGTAATTTCAAACAATAAACATTTTTTTTGTTTTAATTAATTTAGGTGAATGAACACTGTAAATACTCGTGTAATTATCTTTCTGTTATAACTCTCTCTCTCTCTCTCTCTCTCTCTCTCTCTCTCTCTCTCTCTCTCTCTCTCTCTCTCTCTCTCTCTCTCTCTCTAACAAACTTGTAAAGTGAGTCAAGGAGTAAGAAAGTTGAACGAGCAAAAGTCTCCCACAAGTACCCAAACAAGCCACTGTGTGAAAAATTCCTCCTCGTAAAACAGCAAGACTTGGACAGAATTTGAATATGTCACCCGCCTGCTACCCTCTTCCGCCTCACGTCGCTGCCCTTGCCCTCCTCTCCCTCTCACCACATCTTATACCAACCCACCTCTTCCTCTCTCTTACAATGCTTTACTTTCACATTTCACACTGTCTTACGAATCTCACTCCTTTTTTCCTCTCTCCTATAATGATTTCCTTTTCTTCTTTTCCTAATTTTCTTTTCCCCCTTCTCAGCCTCTCTTTCTCTTTTACGATCCTTTTGCTACTCATTTATTCTACCTCTTTCTCCCTTTTCTATATTCCTATACTGTCTTTAACTCTTTCACATTTTTCCTTCTGCCTCTATCTTATCATCCTTTTATTTTTTCTTTAGCTTCATTTTTTTTATCTTTTCACAATTTCCTTTCGCTTCCTACTCACCACAATCTCATTTTTTCCTTTTTTTTTTTCTCTTCCATCATCCTTTTTTCTTGAACACTTTCACACATTTTTCCTTTACTTCCTTCTCATTAGAATCCTATCTCTTCCCCCTCCTTCCATTTCTTTTCTCCCTTAAGCCCCTCCACCCTGCGCCATCTCCTCCCCCAACAACACTTTCATCTTACACTAAACTCTTCACACCAACTTTTACTACTACTTCACTCCCCTTGCTCATCCTCTTCCACCAGATGCTCCCTACCACCAACCAACCAACCAACCAGCCAGCCAGCCAACCTTTCCTAACCACAACCCATTTCCTCCAGAGCTTATTTACACTTCTTCCTCTGCCTCCACCAGCCACCCCCTCTCCCACGCCACCGTCACCGCCTCCGCCTGCATAGACACACGGGGAGAGAGAGGCAGAGGGGCGGGAGGGGAGGTAGAAGCCGCGTGTCCTAAGTTCCATTAATAACAGATTATCAGTTCTCTTACACCATTACGGGCCAAAGGGAGTGATGGAGCGAGCAGAACAGGAGGAGAGAGAGAGGGAGGGAGGAGGGAGAGAGGGAGGGAAGGTTTCAGATATGTGTGATAAATGAAAGGTTCGTCTGGCAAGGGCCTCAGGGATGATAGACGAGTTTATTTACCCATTTTGACATTTTAATTACTAAAAGAATGAGCCACTTGTTCCCCGAGGGATGCTGATCACTTCTCTGCTTCATTTTCCTAAAAGCACCGATCTAAATTATCTGGAATTATGATATCATTACGTTCTACTACGTCCCATTCTTCCCTTCCGGTGCCTCGCGTCAGGTATTAGGTGTTCCTTGCACATCACTTACATTAAGACATTTCTCGCTCACGTCTCACCTGCCCCACTCATTTTATTTTTTACGTGAATGTACTTCGGAAATTTATACTTGCGTCTTTCTTTATTTTCAAAATATCAAAATTTGTAAAACATCTAAAAGGAGTAGATATTGAATATTACCCGAATCAATATTAATAAAAAAACTCAAATTTGTATAATGCAAAAGATAATTTCATGTATTAACTTTCACTTTACATATTTAATCATAATATTTTAATCTTGAAAAATCTATATAATTTATGTGGAAAGTACTTAACGTTACTATTTCTAAAACCCAAAACCTACATAACTTAAAGAAAATATTTGAAATGCTCTTCATCATGCTTTCAATTTCATCAGAGGCTCTTAATCTTGAGTAAAAGCGATCAGACGAAAAATATTGCGCCCACGTCTCTCTCGCCTCGTGTGCTCTCTTCAACACCAACAAGTTCGACCAACTTATTGACGCCCACACAAAATACGTAGCGAAATAAAGAAAAAATGTGAGTGCATATTTCCAGTGTTCCGCGAGAATGACAACACTGAATTCAGGCTTAATTGCACCGACAAAAATAACTGGCAGTGTCACGCCAGTACAAGTCGACCTTTCTCGACTCTATATATATATTTCCCAAGTATTTTTTCCCCACACCGATATGGCTGCGCTACATTGATATACAGCCATGTTAGTGCCATCGCCACTTTATTTCATTCAATTTTTTGTCATGTCCGATTTTTATCTATTTTTATTTTAGTTTTTTTTTTTCTCTTTTCCATATCGATATCGAAGTGAATTCCGCGCACGACATTCAGGTTACTCTGTCTTTATCTCCGTTTTCCGTTTTCTATTTTTCTTTCGATGAGTTCTAATGAAAACGTGAGCCATGCGCACTTAGTATATGATAGTTTGCTATTTGTTGGCTTTTTTCTAAATCTTGTCTTCATTTTCCATTTTCCGAGGGTGACTTGAGAGCAGAACGTGACAAAAGCAATGATGTGATACTTTGCTCTTTTTCTCGGGATCAATTGAAACTGCAGGACGTAAGACAAACACAGCAACATGACAGGGTGGTAGTTTTCCAGGGAACGATCGGGAAGGGAGGGTAAAAAAAACGTCATGTTCCTGGAGGAGGGAAAGGGAAGGAGGGGGATTAAAGCAGTAAAGTATTCAAGAGTATGGGAAGTTTTCTGGGGGAGAGAGATAAGGGAGGTTGGGTGATACTGTCATGTTCTTGGTGCGTGGGAGTTTTCCAGGGAAGTTAAGGAGGAAGTGGGAAGGAAAATAAGGTCTTTAGAGATACGGGAAGTTTTGTGGAGGGGAAGATGTGGAATAGGGCAGTATATATTCATGGTTAAGGAAGTTTTGTTAGGAAAAGAAATGTAAGGGAGAAAGATAAAGTTAAAGAAAAGAGGAAAAACGTGATGAAGGTAGGATTTATGGAGAGAGAGAGAGAGAGAGAGAGAGAGAGAGAGAGAGAGAGAGAGAGAGAGAGAGAGAGAGAGAGAGAGAGAGAGAGACCGCAATTACATTATAGGATAGAGGATGGGGAAGAATCAGTTCTGTGGTAAGAAGTATTGGCAATGTAGGAAGTTTTAGAGGGAAGAAGAAAAAAAATACTCTTAACTTAGGAAGTTCCAGAGAAGGTTAGTGGAGAGAGGAAGCGGCAATGATCTAAAATGTGGAGAGTTTTCCAAGACAGAGAAGGAGAGGAGGGAGGCGATGATGAAGGGGAAATGGGAGATTAACATAAGGTTTGTGATGTGGGGAAATTTTATCTATCTCTATTTTTGGGAGGCATTTGGAGGTTGGCGGTGTTTGGGGATCAGTGAAGAGGGCGAAGAAGAGAGGATGATACTGATGGGAAAAGAAGAAATGGGAGGGGTGAATGATACGGGTGACATGAAGCTTGTAGTATTGGGGAAACTGTTCTTCGGGTGTGGTAAGGGTGAAGAAAATGAAGAAATATAATAGTTTTCGTTTGTGTGTATGCAAAAAAAAAACAAATAAATAAATAAAAACAGTGAAATAGTGTTCTGAGCTTTGCGTGCAAGTTTGTGTGTATGTGTGTGTGTCGGCGTGCGTGTGTCAGCAGCCGTGGGTTCGTTACAAAGGCACTTGGTCTGGGCTGCTAATTAGCTCTTCCGTGGCTCGCTTTGAGGGTGAGTGTGACGCAATGAGGCGGGGAGCGTTGTGAGCCCGCGAGACCAACCTTTGTCCGCCGCCACGCCAAGGATACTTTCATTATTTCAAATTATTTCGTCCCTTCTCTCCCGTGATTTATGCTGACAAACGATTCTGGGGTGAGGTGATATGTGTTTTCCTTTCCTCTTCTATTTCATTGTCCCTCTCATTCCGTTTTCTTCTCTTCTCCTCCATCTTGCTTTCTCGGCGCAATTCTTTTCTTTTATCTCCTCTTTCATTGTTTCTTCCTTGCCGTTATCTCCTTCTCCGTCTTGGTCTCTTTACGCAATCCTTTTCTTTCATTTGTCCTGTATAGTTTCTTTCATTCCACTTTCTTTTTCTCTATTCTACTTTCTTTGCGTTTTTCTTTTTCCTTTTTAAATTCTGGTTTTATGGGTTTCTTAAGTTACTTTTTCCTTCTAATTGATGATGTTGTGGTTGTTGTCGTCATTGAAGTAGTAGTAGTAGTAGTAGTAGTAGTAGTAGTAGTAGTAGTAGTAGTAGTAGTAGCATCAGTGGTAGTAATTGTTCTAATCCTCCGCTTCCTTTTGTTTCTGGTTGATGTTATTGTTGTTGTTCTTCTTGTTGTTGTTCCTTTTCTTCTTGCTCTTCTCCTCCTCCTCCTCCTACTTCTCTTCCTCTTGCTTTTCTTCCCTACATACAAGTAGTTTTCCTTCCTTACAATATAACCGGAAACGGAGACTGAGTATATAGAAATAAGTACTAAAAAAGAACCTGGCCTTTATTGGTGCTGCCCTCCGCCAGCAAACTGAGAAGAGCTTCGCAACACACAAGTACCTGGCTGGACTCTTGAGACCACTTCACCAGGCTATTTGAGGCGCTATGTACCCATCCTCTGGTTAATTTGTCACGGTTTCTCAAGTAGGGACGGGTGAATGAGGCACGTGTAGAGAGAGAGAGAGAGAGAGAGAGAGAGAGAGAGATGCTTATGTAAGGAATAGTATCTCTCTCTCTCTCTCTCTCTCTCTCTCTCTCTCACCGTTCTCCTAGCTCAGCCATTTTTTCATACTAATACACAATTCATGTCGTTTAAATCATTATTGTAGTTTCCCATTTTTCATAATAATTCGTACATTCTAAGCATGATAAACGCCCCTTCCTGAATATATAAGGAGCAATTTTGGTTCACCAGCGTAACACCAAACTGCAGATCTCAACACGTGAAGAAACACATATACACCTTGGAACACACATGACCTTCGGCTACTTCATGACTTTACATTCAGTCAAAGGTGAATAGAAGTTAGATCCAGAAAGTTGTGCGTATAACTCATCAGGAAAAAACTAATAGTACTGATATTAATGGAGGTAAGTTTGGGGGAGGAGGAAGAGGAGGAAGGGGACGGGGAGAAGGAGAAACAGGAGCAGGAGGAGGAGAAGGAGGAGGAGGAAGAGGAGGAAGGGGACGGGGAGAAGGAGAAACAGGAGCAGGAGGAGGAAGAAGAGGAGGATGATGGTGAGAAAGATAAAGAGGAGCAGGAGGAGGAAGAAGAGGAGGGGATAGGGAGGAGGAAGAGGAGAAACAAAATGAAGAGGAGGAGAAGGAGGAGGAGGCGGTGGGGGATGGGGAGAAGGAGGAGGAGGAGGAGGAAACAAGGAAAAATAGAAAAAAAATAAGTACAGAAAGGGGAAGAAAAAAAAAAAAAAAAACAACGATAACAACAAAAGCAAAAACAAAATGAAAAAAAAAAAAACAATATCACCACTACCACCACCACTACCACCACCACCACCACCACCACTCTAACAAAGAAGAGATCATGAGGCATAATAACAAGAAGGGAATAAGTAAGTAGATGCATTTGTCACGCCCTCAGCCCCGCCCACCTTTGCTTCAAGTGTCCAAGTGAAAAGCAAGGAATGTGTCTCAGCTGATATGACACGAGAAGAAGAAGAAGAAGAAGAAGATGATGATGATGATGATGATGATGATGATGATGATGATGATGATGAAGAAGAACAACAACAACAACAACAACAACAACAACAACAACAAGACCATGAAGAAGCAGCAACAGCAAAAAGTAGGAAAAACAAACGAAGAAGGAGAGAGAGAGAGAGAGAGAGAGAGAGAGAGAGAGAGAGAGAGAGAGAGAGAGAGAGAGAGAGAGAGAGAGAGAGAATGTAATAGGTATAAAATAAATCTCGCAGAACATATAGTTAGGCATTCTCACACACACACACACACACACACACACACACACACACACACACACACACACACACACACCTCCTGTCCTCAGTGTGATCTATTTATCCCCTTCACACAAGCCAGCAAGCTCCTGAATTACTCCCCAAACTCAAATTACAAAGTTGACCCATCGGGGAGTGGCGCCCCCTTTATCACTGCCTCCACTGCTCACTACCAAGCGCCCTCCCTGCCAGCTTGCCACCCTACCACCACCCTGCCTGCGATTACTCTGCCACAGCTTAGCATGTCCTATATCAATTTTATTTAATTTTCTATATTCTGTGGTATTGTTTGTTTTCTACACTTACTATAAAAAAAACCTCTTCTCTCCTTTCCTTTCCTTCCCTTTCCTATGCATTTATATATATTTTTTAGTGATAGTATTAATAAATATTCCTCTGTCTTTTCGTAAATATCTTTCCCTTCTCTCCCGTCTTTTTAATGTGTATCTACATAAAGTTTGATTTACATGTAGGAGGAAATAGATTCTTGTGTGTTTTATTCGTAATTTCCTTTCCTTTCTTCTTCCTGTTTTTCCATTTCTCAATCGAGGTAGAGGTGGATGACAAGGAGCCTTTGTCTTAGCTGGCCTGTCCTTCAAAAGCATTACTATAGTACTCCCTAAACAAATAAAGCCGTTTTCTATGCCTACACGAACACTTTTACTTCCGTCCCTCTCTCCCAGTGTTTGACGTAATCTGGACGTATAAAGTAAAGAGAGCAATCGTGAATTCTTTTTTCTCCGCAGGTAACTATTGTGATTGCAGGAATTCATAGTGTATCGGAAAAGTTGAATTGTTCGCCTGTCAGTTTACATTGTTCAGAGTTGTACTTCTCCCTGTCAGTTATTCTTGTGACATGTGTCGAGAGTAAAGTTACATGATGAAAAGCCTTGGTTTAGGAGAGAGAGAGAGAGAGAGAGAGAGAGAGAGAGAGAGAGAGAGAGAGAGAGAGATGTGTGAAAATAAATAAAATAGATAAACGAATAAGAAGTAAATAAAAGATCACAACGACGATAGATTCAGTTCTATTCCCTTCCCCTCAAACTATTATCTCTCTCTCTCTCTCTCTCTCTCTCTCTCTCTCTCTCTCTCTCTCTCTCTCTCTCTCTGTCTGTATGTGTGTGTGTGTGTGTGTGTGTGTGTGTGTGTGTGTGTGTGTGTGTGTGTGTGTGTGTGTGTGTGTGTGTGTGTGTGTTTGTGTGTGTCGCAAATACAATACATTACTCAACACGGGGATTAAAACACATAGGCTAACACACACACACACACACACACACACACACACACACACACACACACACACACACACACACACACACACACACACACACACACACACACACACACACACACACACACACACACACACACACACACTGCATGAAATACTACTCTTAAATGAAATAGAAGAGGGAACACTCAACCAACATACAACACGGGGTCTGCATTGGCTTGTTGAAGGGACACTGTTTCTCTGTTGATCTGCCTGCCTTTTCCTGCTACTGTTCTCTGAAATATTCCTCCATCAGGCAGCCAGGCAAAGTACTGGCCCGAGGATGTACTAGTAAGTGTTGGTGAAAGGTGTGGATGAATGCAAGATGTGTGGGTGGGAAGGACTAGTGATGATAAAGGCAGTAGTAGTGGTGGGAATGGTGGTAGTGGTGGTCAAAGTGGTGGTGGTGCCTGAGCTTAGGATAACAAGTTTCTAGGGGTAAAATAAAGTTGAATGAAAGTGATTCCTAATGCACAACAACTCGTTATGGACCAAATTAACATTATTTTATCACGGGAATAATCTCAAAACTTGCACTGCCATCTATCTATCAATCTCTCAATCAATCTATCCACTTACATTTGCCTCGTGGAAAAGATGCTTGCAAAAAAAAAAAAAAAAGAAAAGAAAAAAAAAGTAGACGATATTGTAGATTGAACGTGGAGGAAGCCAGTCTGACCCAGCGTGAGGCAGACTAGAGGACCGAGAGAGAGAGAGAGAGAGAGAGAGAGAGAGAGAGAGAGAGAGAGAGAGAGAGAGAGAGAGAGGGCGGGGGGAGAAAAATTGCAGTAAAACCAGTACATGTATCTGAGAGGAAACAAGCCCATCAGACAAGGTGCAACGGTACAAGGGAGGGAGGGAGGGAGTGAGGGAGGGAGGGAGAGCAGTGCATGAAAACGAGCTACTCCCTCCTTCAATCCCTCACTCCCTCTCCATCCTCCTCCAGCTCTTCCTTCCTCTCTCCCTCCACTAGTAACTCTCCCACCTCTTCCTCGGCGCCACTGGACAAGCCTCGGCCACCTCCTGCACAGACCACGAGCTCGGCACTTTACTAGATTAAAAAGAGGAGATTTCAGGCACGTTCTGAGTTTAATTAAAGGCTGGAGGTCCGGACAGAGAGAGAGAGAGAGAGAGAGAGAGAGAGAGAGAGAGAGAGAGAGAGAGAGAGAGAGAGAGATTGCTAGTCGCTCTGGATATACGCAAAGGCCATCAATATTCATCTAATCCAGAATAGCTATAAACAATACAAGACACACAGGTGAGAAGGCCGTCACACCAACCCGACACGTATTTCCTTCCCACGTCACAGGTAAACGTGACGCTGTATTTTCCTTTCATATTTTCTCAGCTCTTGCTCTCTACCTCTTCTTCCGAGCTTTTTATCATTATATTCTTGTTCTTTCTTTTTCTTTTTCCTTTTTCTCTTTATTTTCTTCTACCTCTTCTTCTTTCAATTTTTATTCTTATATTCTTGTTCTTCTTTTTCTTTTTCTCTTTATTTTCTTGAGTTTTGTTTTTGTTCCTCTTCTACGTTTTATTGTTATTTCTCATTTTTTCCCTTTGTCTTCGTATTTTTTCTTTTTTTTTTTACTTTTTATCCTTATGTTCTTGTTTTTCCTTTTCTTTTTCCTTTTCTCTTTATTTCCTTGTGTTTTGTTTTCCTCCTGTTCTATGTTTTACTGTTATTTGTCTTTCCCTTCATACTTTTCGTCTTTTATTTATCTTCTCTTTTCTACTTTTATCCTTATTCCTGCTTCTTTTCCCATTTTTTCTTTTCTTTTCGTATCCATTCCTTTTTTGTTTCCTCTTTCTTGTTTTTTTATCTTTATATTCTTGCCTCTTATATTTTTATCCTTCCTCTTCCTATTTTTTTTCAGCGTTTTCATCCATTTTCAATATTCATATTCCTATCTCTTCTTTTATATTCCTTTGTATTCCTCCTCCTCCATTCTCTTCCTCTTTCTTCTGCATATTTTCTTTGCTATATGTTTTTCTTACTCGTTCTTTTCTCTTTCTTCTCTTTCTCCTCCGCCTCCTCATCTTTTTTCTTCTCTATTTTTGTTCATGTTTTCTTATTTCTATTATCATTTTCGTCACCATTGTTGACATCCTCTTCCTCAACCTCTTTCCATGTTTTTCTTTCTCTTGTTCTTCTTTCCCTTCTCTCTTTCTCCTCCTCTTCTTCCTCATCTTCTTCTCTCCTCCTTTTGCTATTTATTTTCCATACTCCTTGTCCTCCTTGTTGTCGTCTTCCTCCTCCTCCTCCTACTCCTCTTCCTCCTACTCCTCCTCCTCCTACTCCTCTTCCCCCTCCTCCTCCTCCTCCTTCTCCTCTAACTCCTCTGCATCATCAAAATCAAGAAGCACTCACTCCAAACAGAGACTTTGATCATATTAATTAAAGTTTGAAAAATATATGAATTCTATATCTCAAAGTTTAATAATCCGAGGAAAGTTGCACAATAAGAGATGGTAAATTGAATCCAAGGAATGTTAACTTATTCCAGATGAGAGAGAGAGAGAGAGAGAGAGAGAGAGAGAGAGAGAGAGAGAGAGAGAGAGAGAGAGAGAGAGAGAGAGAGAGAGAGAGAGAGAGAGAGAGAGAGTGTGTGTGTATTAGAGTATTACAAAAAACAATTTTCCTTCAAAAATAAATAAATGACAATGAAAAAAAAAAAAAAAATCGACAACTTGATACAAATGGAAGGATAATTCACGACGGTCTTGAATTTGCTGGTTAATTTGATGCAATTTATAGACCAATTATTAAACTTGGCTCAGAATTAATGGAAGCACCAACATTGGGTATTTGCTGGTTGGCGATAGTTCTTTTGTTTCCTTCGATAGTTGTAGCAGAAGCAGTAGTAGTAGTAGTAGTAGTAGTAGTAGTAGTAGTAGTAGTAGTAGTAGTAGTAGTAGTAGTAGTGGTAGTGGTAGTAGTAGTTGTTGTAGTAGTAATAGTTGTTGTTGTTGTTGTTCTTGTAATAGTAGTAGTAGTAGTAGTAGTAATAGAAAAAAAGGTAGTGAAAGGAGGAGGAGGAGGGGAAGGAGGAGAAGGAGGAGGAGAAGGAGGAAGAGGAGGAGGAGGAGGAGGAGGAGGAGGAGGAGGAGGAGGAATTGTAGTAATAGAAGAAAAATTGGTATTATCGAATCTCAATATATTTCTCTCTCTCTCTCTCTCTCTCTCTCTCTCTCTCTCTCTCTGTCTGTCTGTCTGTCTGTCTGTCTGTCTGTCTGTCTGTCTGTCTGTCTCTCTCTCTCTCTCTCTCTCTCAATAAACACCACAACAGATCTAACAGCTCTCTCAATGAACCACAACAGATCTAACAGCTTTGGGTGAATTAATAGACGTGGTGGGAAGGAGAGAGAGAGAGAGAGAGAGAGAGAGAGAGAGAGAGAGAGAGAGAGAGAGAGAGAGAGAGAGAGAGATTGTTTTATTATTTCTCATATCATTACTAAAATCAACGAGAAAATAAACGATGAAGAAGGAATTAAAGAAGAAAATATGAATCAAGGAAGAAAGGAAGGAGGGAAGGAAGGAAGGAAGGAAGGAAGGAAGGAAGGAAGGAAGGAAGGAAGGAAGGAAGAAAGAAAGAAAGGAAGGAAGGAAGGAAGGAGGGAAAGAAGGAAGGAAGGAAGAAAGAAAGAAAGAGAGGAAAAAAAAGAAGGAAGAAAGGAAGGAAGGAGTGAAGGAAAAAAAAGAAAGGAAGCAGGGATGGATGGATGGGAGAAAAGAAAAAGGGAGAGAAGGAATTAGGAAAGAGAAGAAGAAAGAAAAGCATGAAATGATAGGTGAATAAATGAATGAGAGAAAGAAGGAAAAGATGAAGGGAAGAATAGATGAATGAGAGAAGGAAAGAAAGAAATAAGGAGGGAAGGAAGAAGTGAAACAAACCAAGAATAAAGGGAGGAAGGAATAGAAAAAATAAAACTAATAGAGGATTGTCCACGCAAGCATCTTCTCAATACCGCCATCACTATTATTACCATCATTATTCTGCCTCTTGCCTTCTGGATACATAAAAAGAAGGAGACACTGAGCTGACGCAGGAAGGTCGTAAGGCAACCATTATCCTTAAACGAAGGTCCTGCGAGGCACTATTGAGGCCAGGCTGAGGACGACAAGGGCCAGGGAGAGAGTATGTCAGGCACGCACAACCTGGCTACCTCTCCACCTCTCCACCTCTCCACCTCACCTTTCTAATCCCTATCCCTAACGCTTTCTCTTATATCGCTCTCCTGTCGTAGTTTATTCTGCTCTATCTTTTTGCGTTCTATTAGTGCTGTAATGTAACCTAACCTAACTTAACTTTTTTCTCTCTATCTTTGTCTGTGTCTGTCTCTCTGGCTGTCTCTGTCTCTCTGGCTGTCTCTGTCTCTCTCTCTCTCTCTCTCTCTCTCTCTCTCTCTCTCTCTCTCTCTCTCTACTTCTATGTCGTATTATGTTCTGTTCTGTTCTTTCTCCTGTTTCATTTTTCTATTCGTTGCATCTCCTTTCTCTACTTCAATGTTTTGGTATAATTTCTAAGTTATTTTCTTACTTTTCTGCCTCCTCCTCCTCCTCCTCCTCAGTATTCTTCTTACTCCTCATTACTCTCTCTCTCTCTTTTCATTGTCTATTTTCATTCTATGTTTGCTTTTTTTCATATTTTTTCATGTTTGCATCATATTTTCTTCTCTCTCACTTTTATTTTCTAACTTTACTGTTTTACTTCCTCCTCCTCCTCCTCCTCCTCCTCCTCCTCCTCCTCCTCCTCCTCCTCCTCCTCCTCCTCCTCTCTCCCTCCCTCACTGTTATGTTCAATGGAAAGAAATATGTGAGGATGATGGTTGAAAAAATACAAACTTTTTCAGTGTGTGTGTGTGTGTGTGTGTGTGTGTGTGTGTGTGTGTGTGTGTGTGTGTGTGTGTGTGTGTGTGTGTGTGTGTGTGTGTGTGTGTGTGTGTGTGTGTGTGTGTGTGTGTGTGTGTGTGTGTGTGTGTGTGTGTGTGTGTGTGTGTGATATTCAGAGGTTTGCTTTACCGACACAAAAGTCATTAGTTAAAAGGTCAAGGCTATGTGTGTGTGTGTGTGTGTGTGTGTGTGTGTGTGTGTGTGTGTGTGTGTGTGTGTGTGTGTGTGTGTGTGTGTGTGTGTGTGTGTGTGTGTGTGTGTGTGTGTGTGTGTGTGTGTGTGTGTGTGTAATTCACCTCGGTCGTCTGCTGGTCACCCAGCCAGTCTTCCCCATTACGGAGCGAGCTCAGAGTTCATAGACCGATCTTCGGATAGGACTGAGTGTGTGTGTGTGTGTGTGTGTGTGTGTGTGTGTGTGTGTGTGTGTGTGTGTGTGTGTGTGTGTGTGTGTGTGTGTACTTCCCATAACTTTTCGCCTCAGCAGTAGAGGAAAAAAATCCTTGTGAGTCTATGTGTAAACTTTTCCTTCCTCTCTCCCAGCTTAGAGAGAGAGAGAGAGAGAGAGAGAGAGAGAGAGAGAGAGAGAGAGAGAGAGAGAGAGAGAGAGAGAAATGGGAGGTGGTGAGTGAGTGAAAATGTGTCTACATCGTTACCTTCCTCCGTTGCCTAAACTTGAACTAAAAATTCCTCTCCCTTCTTTCCCCTCTCCCTATTCCTCTCCCTTTTCTTTCGCCCTCTTTTCCTCTTCCGTCTCTCACCTCTCTCTTTCTTCCCTTCCTTTCCTCAACTGTACCGGGAAAAGGTCAGGAAGAGAAAGGTCTTAAGGTAGGAGGAGGAGGAGCACAAGTAATACAATGAAGCACAAAGGAACACGAAAAATGAGCAAAAAAACACCACAGAGAGAGAGAGAGAGAGAGAGAGAGAGAGAGAGAGAGAGAGAGAGAGAGAGAGAGCTTCCACACCACTCCACCACGTATTGTACTACACTAAGCTCTTCCTTCCCCCCCTAACGAAGCTTACACTAGTCTCCAACGCTGCCACAATCACCACCACTCTCCCTCCCTCCCTCGCTCTCCATCCAAACGCCCTCAGGGAGATATTAACGTCAGGGAGGATCGGTTCTCTATAGCTCAGACCATTAACTCGAAGCTGTGTCTGAATGCAATTACGTCAGGTACAGAGAGAGAGAGAGAGAGAGAGAGAGAGAGAGAGAGAGAGAGAGAGAGAGAGAGAGAGAGAGAGAGAGAGAGAGAGAGAGAGAGAGAGAGAGAGATGAACCAAATCTCTTTATTCCTAACTGTACTTCGATGAAAAAAGGGAAAAAAATGTAATATCTTCTGTTTCTGCTACTAAACTAACTAAAATCTACCTTGTTATTAACTCCTTCAATACTGGGACACATTTTTACCTTAAGATTTGTGTACTATAGGACCATTTTATTGACATTAGGAAGGGTCTATGGAGGTCAGAAGATTAATTGCCAGTCTTCACTATTTCAATCCACACATGAGTTTCTGAAGCTGTATAAGATCACTAAATAGTAAGCAGAATGAATATGGAAACGTGTCATCGTACTGAAGGGGTTAACCTAACACACTGCACACCTCCTTCAAGACACATAAATAAGAACTAAAATAAACCCTGCCAATTATTAATCTCTCTTCTACAGCAATTTAGCACTGATCCACACACGCTTCAAGTTTTTCTTTATAACAATTTGCCGCGTTTACATTCCTACGAGCACATTAGGAGGGAGAAAAGTGGAGGGGCGTTTTTAGCAGGCATGAAGGCATTATAAACTAACAGGTAACTACTACGCAGATACGGTTAATTAAAGAGGTGAGTGAACATTATTGAGTGTGTGAGACGTCTCTATTAAGTTTAAGACAATGGAGAGAGAGAGAGAGAGAGAGAGAGAGAGAGAGAGAGAGAGAGAGAGAGAGAGAGAGAGAGAGAGAGAGTTACATAATTACACATGCCACATCATTTCTTACGGTCTTCACGGGATAATTTCACCTGCAAGCACTAAGAAGGTGATAGCAAAAGAAAACGACAACGAATTAGAAAACTTTCTCCCCACACTCCACTCCCTCCGGCAGAAGCCATAGAGGGAGCAGGTCTGAAATAAATACATCACGGGGATGGAGAAATAAAAAAACACAAGAAGGAAGTTTTATGGAGTAGAATAAAATTGGATTAAATGAGGTTCACTATTTTCTGGAAGCAGGGAAGCTAAATTCTAATAAACGTTGTTAACCACGAATTTCTTTAAAAGAGAGAGAGAGAGAGAGAGAGAGAGAGAGAGAGAGAGAGAGAGAGAGAGAGAGAGAGAGAGAGAGAGAGAGAGAGCGGCATGGAAAATAGAGTAAGGAAGGAGAGCCAGAAAGCGAGAGAAGAAAAATGTGAGGGAGGGAAGCCAGAGAAGAAAGGGAGAGAAGGAGGAAAATGAGTCGAAAGGATGGAGGAAAAACATAAAGGAGGGGAGAGAAGAGGAGCAAAGCCAAGCAGAAGCAAACAAAGAGCTTAAATAAAACACGATAAAGTTTGCACATGCATTAGCGTCCTTAAACTCTGATAAAAGGGTTAATAATTGAGAGAGAGAGAGAGAGAGAGAGAGAGAGAGAGAGAGAGAGAGAGAGAGAGAGAGAGAGAGAGAGAACTGATTTAAAACCTAATTCACAGAAGTAATAATAGAAAACAACTAAAACCATTTTCTTTATTCTGGAAATGAGTTATGAACGACTAACTGAAGGACATATGTTTTCTCTCTCTCTCTCTCTCTCTCTCTCTCTCTCCGTCTGGAGTGCTGTTTGCTCATTAAACCTGAAGTGGCTAGCAAGTGGCGGCGACTCACATCCTCTACAAAGACCTATTATGAAAATTAACTCACTTCTCCCAGTTAGAGCGAGTTTCCCGGCCTCGGAGAACCATCTGGATAGAGCAACACCTTCCATGGGACAACAGGTAAGGCGGTATAGATGCAAAAGACAGGTAGCGATTTCAAAAGCTAGTAAATGATTGGAGAGACACAGACAGACAGACAGACAGACAGACAGACAGACAGACAGACATACACACACACACACTCACACACATACACATGATCATTATTTTCATTTCTTTACTCATCTTTTTCTGTTTCTCATTCTATGCACTATAATCATCCTTACTTTTTTCAGAAGAAGAAGAAGAAGAAGAAGAAGAAGAAGAAGAAGAAGAAGAAGAAGAAGATGAATAATAATAATAATAATAATAATAATAATAATAATAATAATAATAATAATAATAATAATAATAATAATAATAATAATAATAAGAAAGATGAAATGAAGATGAAGATGAAAAGGAGCGGAGGAGGGGGAGGAGGAGCTAAAGAAGAAGATTACGAATAAGCAGAACAAGGACAGTAGTAGTAGTAGTAGTAGTAGTAGTAGTAGTAGTAGTAGGCGGGTTCACACGTGTCAGTTTGCGGCTGGAATTGGCAGCCGGTAGAGTTCTGGGCTGCCTATGGGTGCGTAGCGGATGGAGAAACCCACACACACACACACACACACACACACACACACACACACACACACACACACACACACACACACACACACTCACACATATAGAGCTGTATTTCCTATTTTTTTCTTATCACACAAGCGTCACAGTGAAGCTCAGGGGTCAAGATCTTGCAGGTCAGAAAATACTGTCTGTCTATCTGTCTATATGTTTGTCTCTCTTCCCGCCTAAGGGAGAAATGTTACGTTACAAACAACAAACAAAGGAAATTATATAGCTCTTCGCAAGAAATCTAGGAGAGAGAGAGAGAGAGAGAGAGAGAGAGAGAGAGAGAGAGAGAGAGAGAGAGAGAGAGAGAGAGAGAGAGAGAGAGAGAGAGAGAGGGTAATTTCCTATTCGATAAAGATTAAGGCCTAATGTTCTTGTTTGGATGGGGGTGAAGTCACGAAATGTTTGAACGATTAATTATACAAGCCAACCTTTGCCATTATTTCATCACTGCTGGTGTGTGTGTGTGTGTGTGTGTGTGTGTGTGTGTGTGTGTGTGTGTGTGTGTGTGTGTGTTAAACTAGCAATAATGATATGAGTTGCAGTAAATATGGGTGAGGTTTGAATGAACGTATGGACAAAATAGAAAGAAAACGACAAAAACAAAAAAAAGATTATCAATATGGATGAAATAAAAAAAAAAAAATAGGAATCACAGATACCCGTAATACAAATGACAAAAGGAACATTAACGAACAGAAAGGATGAACAAGTACTCTCAAACATACAATTATCACTGTCATTCAAAACTCTACGAGACTGATCAACTACACTAATCTTCTCTTAAAAGTGCAGGATAGTACAGAAGAAGGGTCCTCCCCACCCACCACTCACTGCGCAGAGGTGTGTTTTCCTTACGGTGCAGGATACCAAGGAGGGCGAAAAAAGAAAGAAAAAAAAGAAAAAAAAAGAAAAAATACAGCCCCCTCGAATATCCTCGGAAATGATACGTGTGTTTCCAGGAAGAGGGAGAAATTAAGAGAAGAGAAAAGAAAAGCCTCCACGAAAATGAAGTAGAAATATGTAAGGAAAACAGTAATTCATTCTCGGACAAATTGTTTCACGTGAGTGAGTGAAATTAAGAGAAGCTAATTTCCAGTTTCCACCTTTCTCTCTCTCTCTCTCTCTCTCTCTCTCTCTCTCTCTCTCTCTCTCTTGTGCTAAGGGCGAATCAATACCAAGGTTGACGCTAACTAGCAGGAGAGAGAGAGAGAGAGAGAGAGAGAGAGAGAGAGAGAGAGAGAGAGAGAGAGAATTCACTGCATAACTAACAGTAACATGTCTTAGAGAAAGAGAACATGAAAGGCATATCACACACACACACACACACACACACACACACACACACACACACACACACGCTGAGTTTAATCTCGGAGAGCGTCTTGTAATTTCAACTTCTCGTTTTCTTTAGAGCCTGCACACCTACTTCGCAAGAGACAACAAGTATGCTGCTGTTTGTTCGTTCTTTGTGTTCGCTCCCTCCCTTCCTTCCTGTTCCTCATTCAATCTCATTCTCCTCTTCCTGGTTCTCCTTGCCTTATATTTCTTTCTTTCTCTCTTCTCATTTTTCTTCCTAATTACTTTCCTGTATATACGAGTGTCTTCCTTTTTCCTCTTATTGTCTTTAATTTTCTTATCTCATTTCTTCCCTTTTATTCTTTCTTTCTTTTCTCCGTTGTTTATTTCCATTATCTCCTTCACTCCTTAAATTTTTCTTCTTATCTCCCTTCTTTTTTCTTCTTTTTCTCCATTCTTCATTCATCTCCCTTATCTCCCTTTCTCGTTCTTCTTCATCTTCTTTAAACCACGTCAATTTCTTCTCCTTATCTCCCTTGTTCCTTCTCCCTTTTTCTTCCTGCTCTCATCCCTCTATTTCTTTTCACCACTTCCCTTCTGTACCTCGCGTTACTACTTCATTTCTTTTTCTTTCTTTCCTTCCTCCAATTCTCCTTTTTCTTTTCTTTTTTCCAGATACCCTCGTTTAATTTCTTTCCATCCTTTCCTCGTTTCTTTTCTCCCGTATTTTTACTTCCTTCTCTCTCCGTCTCTTCGTCTTTCATTTCTTTTCCAGTTCACCCTCTTACTTCTTTTTCATTTTTCTTCCTTCCCCTTGCTCATTCATTCTTTCCCTTCCCCCCTTCCCTCCCTCTCTCTCTCTCTATCTCTCTCTCCTTTTCATGCATGTCTCTTCTTTTCTTTCTTCCTTCATTAATTTTTTGTTATAATATAAAAACGCAAAGCCAATGTTGTTATGGTCTTCCCCCTCTCTCTTCCCCTCTCTCACTCTCTCCCTGCGGTCACTCTCTTACGCAGCCTCAGAATCATAAAATGGAAGGGGAAAAAGAGAGAGGAGAGAGAAAAAATCGGTGAGAGGTGAGAGCGATTGCCTGTCACTCTTCTTTGGGTGTTTTAAGGAAGCAAACCTGTGTGACGGTGGTTCATTAACGCACACTCATTTGCAGCAGGTGTTAATTAGCTGTCCACTTAAAGGTGGTGGTGGTGGTGGTGGTGGTGGTGGCAGTGGTGGTGGTAGTGGTAGTGGTGGTGGCGCTTTCATCCCGGCATTCATCACCACACACTGACACTAATGGTTCTCTTATGCTACACCTGCTTCCTCTCCCTCTTCCCCTCCTCTTACCTACGCTTCTTACGTCTCATCCTCTTAGTTTTAGTGTTGCCTTTCTTGGTATCTTCGTTTTTTTTATATTTTGTTCGTTACTTTAGTGTTCTTCTCGATGTGTTTTTATTTTTGTTATTATTCCTTCTCTCTCTCTCTCTCTCTCTCTCTCTCTCTCTCTCTCTCTCTCTCTCTCTCTCTCTCTCTCTCTCTCTCTCTCTCTCTCTCTCTCTCTTCTTTTCCTTTTAAATAATCCTAATTTCTTATCACTTTGTTTTCATGCTTTGTTATGTTATTGTTTTTTTATTTCTCAATATGTTCTTTCTCCCACTTCTGCTTTTGTTCCTTATTCATTGTTCTTACCCTTTATTTTTTCTTTATCGTCTTTATCTCTTATCATTAGTTGTCTTGCTATTATCATTTTAGTTTCTTGTTATCGTTTTGACTGTATTCTTTATTCGCTGTATGTACATTTTCGTTTTTCTTCTTATTCTTTTTTTCTTCCCCCTCTTCTATCCTATTCTTCTTACTTTTGATCTCCTTAATTTCTTATCGCGTTATTATCTTTAGTCTTCTTTCCTAGTTACTTGGATAGTATTCTTCCTTGTTTCTATATTCATTTCGCATACTTTTATTACTCTTTCTTCTCTTTCTTCTCTTCCTCTGCCTGATTTTTTTTTTCCTTGTCATAATTTTTTTTTTGTATTTTCTTATAATCTGCTTTATCATTATTTCTTTTTTTCTTTTTTATGTGAAAATTTTTGCTATTACCATTCTTTCTTTTCCTTTTCCTTTTTTCATCTCCTTCGCCCTTTTCTTTCCCGCCTTTTCTTTATTAGCATATTATTTATCACTACATGTTTTGCTATCATTCTTTCAAGTTTATTTTTCTTATTTTTATTTTATTTTCTTTAGCTTGTATACTCCTCCTCCTCCTCCTCCTCCTCCTCCTCCTCCTCCTCCTCCTCCTCCTACTCCAATAACAAGTGTGGTAGACGGAAGGAGCGAAAGTCAATTACTACCACTGCCACTACTACCATCATCACCACCTACTACCACCACCACTACCACCACCACCACCACCACCACCACCCCGAGAACATTTCCTTCTACGCACTTTTTAGAAGACAAATTCTCCCTCATTCCTTCCTTAATACCCCTTGTTACCATTTCCTAACGAATCCTCTTATCACTCCTTGCTCTCCATCCCTCCATCACCCCTCCTCCTCCTTCCCTCCTCCTATATATCCCTTCCTCCTCACATTCCATCTCTCCTTCCTCTATCTTTGTTCCTTCCCCTTTTTTGTAAGTTTTCCATTAGTGTTTGTATCTTTTTCTATTCATAAAGTATATTCTGTCTTATTATTGTTAGTTTTACATATTGTTTGATCTTTTTAATAAGGTGTTTGTATGTCTCCTGGTGAAATAAGATTATCATATTTATTTCATTGTTAAGGAATTTTTTCTCCATTTCTTCCTTCCCTATCATCTCTCCAACTTTCCCTTTTCCCTCTTTCTACGTCCCTATTCTCAATCTCTATTTCGTCTTCCAAGCTATGTTTCCTCTCCTTATCAAGCGCCTTTTCTCCATCCCATTTTCCTCCCTTTCCGTATCAAAATAGTCTTGTCTCCGTATCTGTTTTTCCTTCCACCTCTCCTTCTCTTCCTTTATCATTCACCTCCCCTCTCGTTACCTATCTCTCCCTCTCTCCTTTCTATGGCTTGTAGGAGGAAAAGAAAACGTTGTCTGATTCAGTACTTCGTCCTTCACGGCAATTTAACTTTATCACGCTGAGGGAAGTTGACAAATATGGACATTTCTTAGCTTTTCTGTTCTTTTCTTGAGGTTTTCGCTGTTGTCACTCTCTGTAGATTCTCTCTCTCTCTCTCTCTCTCTCTCTCTCTCTCTCTCTCTCTCTCTCTCTCTCTTGGATTTACAAAAGCATTCTTCTCCATCGATATTTTCTCTCGAAATTCTTGTTCGGATAAAACATGTTTAAAAAAAGATCAATTAATTTCACCCTTCTGCAGCTCACACAGGAAAAAAAGTGTCAGATGATGAAATATTTCTCTTCCAAACAGAAAAGTGAAAGGAGGGAGAGGAGGAGAAAGAGGAGAAGGAAAGGAGGAGGAGGAGGAGGAGGAGGAGGAGGAGGAGGAGGAGGAGGAGGAGGAGGAAGGAGGAAAGAAAATGCTGGTTTTGGCATAGGAGGATGTAGAGATAGAAAGAGAAGATAGAAGAAGAAGAAGAAGAAGAAGAAGAAGAAGAAGAAGAAGAAGAAGAAGAAGAAGAAGAAGAAGAAGAAGAAGAAGAAGAAGAAGAAGAGGAAGAAGGAGAAGAAGAATGACAATAAGAAGAAAAAGAAAGAAAGAAAGAAAGAAAATTGAATAGAAGAAGAGAAGAGAGAAAAGGAGGATGAGGATGAGGATAATGAGGATAATGATGATGATGATGAGGAGGAGGAGAAGGTGGAGATCTAATGGTGAGGAAGAAAACGCAGACAACGATAATGATGAGGATGAAGAACAAAAAAAAGAATGACATAAAAGTAAATGAAATAACAAAACCAGAAAGGGAAGAAGGAAGAAATGTAAGAAGAGAGAGAGAAAGAGAGAAGATCGTGATGAAGGAAAGAGAAGAAGGAGAGAAACGGGGACAGAGGAAGGGGAGGAAAGGAAGGAAGGGAAAGAAGGGACAAGACAATTAACTTCTTTTGATTCACAGTGTGCAGGTGCTGTACTAAATGTCACTTGAGGACGCGAAGGGGGCACTCTGCTAATCTTCACACGTCGACACTTCCCTTTTTCCCGTTTTCTTTTTCCTTTCTCCCTTCCAGCACTTTCAGACAGCGATCAGGGATTCTCTCTCTCTCTCTCTCTCTCTCTCTCTCTCTCTCTCTCTCTCTCTCTCTCTCTCTCAATAGCACTGTTACATGCATTTTTCCTCTCTTTTCTCTCTTATTTCTTACCCCTTGACCTACTTACCCTTTTACACTCACATATTCTCTCTCTCTCTCTCTCTCTCTCTCTCTCTCTCTCTCTCTCTCTCTCTCTCCATGACTACCGTTGCGCCATTATTCTCTTACCTTACCCTGTTTTTTACCGCTCGGTCACACCTCACTACTGTACACCATTCAAACACACAAAAATATTATCCCGGGGTGTGTGATCTTCTATTATAAGGCATAAGAGAGAGTGAGTGTGGCGGAGTAAATATTCAGCCGAGGAAAATGCGCGCACAGTTCACGAGAGCTTATTTACAGAGTTCCATTGGCTAGCACAGGACGAGATAATGCTTTTGTCAAGAGGGGTAAGCCAGAGCACTAATCCCTAAGGCTGTAAGAGTCACTCCGCACCTCCCTGTCTCTGGATTTACTTCCCCATTGCATTCTTTCCACGCGGGGACTCGTTTTTCATTGCGGGATTCCAGAGTGCAACGGGAAAAATGACAAGCGGACCTCTAACTTTGAATCCCTATCTCGTATTGGGGATTAGAAGGCAAGCGAGGGACGTGGGCCGTGTCTGGGTAGTGGAATGTCTCCTTTCAGCTCTGCCACGATGCACAAAGGGACGATAAGTACAGCTATCTTTCCTGTACTATCTTATCTTTGTCTCTTCTTTAATTAATTAGTTTGGTCTCCTTTCCAGCTTTTTTTGTTTTCTTTTTTCTTTTCTTCTTTTTTTCTTTTTCTTCTATTCTTTCATCCTTTTCTTCTATTCTTTCACCTTTTTCTTCTTCTCTTCTTTGATATTTTTTCTTTTATTTTTTCTTTCTTTCTTTTTCTTCTTCTTTTTCTTCTTCTTTTTCTTTGTCTTCTTCTTCTTCCTCTAGCGAGTTAAGGCGAGTGTTAATGACCAGCTAGGAGAAACATTATCTTGACCTCCTGAAAAGACCTATATATTTCTCTCTCTCTCTCTCTCTCTCTCTCTCTCTCTCTCTCTCTCTCTCTCTCTGTGCTCCATTTTCACACCTTACGTTCTAACTTTTTTTTATATTTACATTTCTTTTCTTTCGTCTTCCTGCCTCCTCCTCCTCCTCCTCCTCCTCCTCCTCCTCCTCCTCGCCCTTCTAAGAGATGAACAAACTTGGCCTGAAATGCTCTAACTTCGAATACCATTTACATACACTTTTCTCCCTCTCCCTCTCACTCTCACTCTCTCTCTCTCTCTCTCGCTCTCTACTTTCCCCCCGCACCTCCCACTCTCTTTCTTTCTTTTGCGAGGGTAATTCTTTTCCTCGGCCCGTCCCGGTACTCTTATGGAACGTGGAGTAAGCGATAGGGTAATTTGGGCCAATAGAACCGACGTGAGGGTGAAGTTAAAAAACACGGGACCCTCCTCTTTTTTATATCGATTTTGGTAGCTTCGAGAGAAAGAAAAGGTATATATCGCTGACTATAGAGGCATGATGTGAAGACCAGAGGGACGGTGGGGATAGGGGACACCAGGGGGAGGTTAGGTTAAGTAAGGTGAGACAAATGAAGACCAGAGGGTAATGTGAGGATAGCGGACAGAATAAGGAGGTTAGGTTAAATTAGGTGAGGTGAGACAAGATCCAGAGGGACGGTGTGGGAAGGTTAAGGTGTGGATAGAGAACGGAAGGGAAAAGTTAAGGGAGGATTAGGATAGGTGAGGTAAGTGAGGCATGGAAGGGAATAGAATGGGGATAGTAGAAGAGATAAAATGAGGTTTGAAAGGGACAGGAAGGAAATGGAACAGTAGATGAAAGGTAAAAGACTGACGTGACATGAGGGAATGGAAAAAAGAATAAGGATGGTACAAGACGATTAAAAAAAGAATAGATAAATAAAAGACAGAAATAGACAGAAAGGAGTGGATAGAAGAAGACTCTGTTAAAGCACTAGGTTGTTGCGTGCAGGGGAAAATGTACCACCTACCCCTTCTTACCTTTTACCTTGTATTTACCCACAGTAAAGACCCACCCAGGTCACCACACGTCATCTTATTACATCATCAATAACGAACGGTAGGGAAGGTGGAGGTGAGGAAGGGAAAAGAAGGAGGGTTAGAGAAGGATAAGAAAGAGCGTGGAAGGAAAGACACGGTAATGGAAGACAAGGATAGTAAGATATGGATGGGCGATTAAGTAAGACGGTCTAGTGATAGTAGCAGGACATCAAGAAAACAAAAGAAAATAAGAAAAAAGGGAAATATGAACGATTAGTAAGCAAAACAAAGCAGAACTGTAAGAAAAAGAAAGAGGGAATCAGTTATGGAATAAAGGCAAAAAGAGTAAAAAAAAAAAAAAAAAAAAAAAAAATAGAGGTCTACAAAATATGGTGTGAAAAAAAACACTAATACAGAAATAAGATGAAAACGAGAGGTTAGAAAAAAGATAGGCAGGAAAAGCAGACTACAAAAATAAATGAAGAATAATAAAGAATACAGGTGAGAAAAGCAGGTAGGAAGACAAGTTGAACAGGAGTCTTAACCCTTTCAGTACCATAAAGCGTTTCCATTTCAATTCTGCTTATTATTTGGTGATTTTATACAGCATTAGAAACTTATGTGTGGGACTGAAGTGGTGAAGACTAAGGCCATTAACATTCTGATCTCCATACACTCTTTCTAATGTAAAATAAATTGGTTCTAATCGTACTCAAGATAAAAATGTGTCCCAGTATTAAAGGGGTTAAAAAGATAGAAGTAAAAAAAAAAAAAAAAGAGAACATACGATAAGTACACAGTGACAAAAGGAATCGAAACAGCAAACGAGCATCTGAAATTAGCAAAGCCGTTTTCTACTTCAGTATTTTTCTTTATGCTTCTAGAGACAAACTTCACCGAAACGTCCCATAACACGAGGCTTAAGTTACAACAGTCTATTATAATAAGCACCAAGAGGCCGCCATGATTCAAAGGATAAGAAAACGGTTTATAGGGGCCGTCGTGGTACAGTGGAACCATGTGCGCTTTGGGGTCTGAGGGGTCTCCAAGCTCACGGGTTCGAATCCTGTCCACGGTCCGAGTGTAGGCTGGGCTACCTCATTCGGGACAACGGTTTCCTAGCGGGTGGGCTTTGAGATAGGAGGTACCTTAAACAGTATCCCTTTTAGCCCATAAAATTCCCGTGAAAAGCCCACATGGTATAAATAAAAAAAAGGTAAATAATTTCCCTTGCACCTGAAAATAATGGAGTTACATCACCGCCACAATCCACAAAAGGCTATTTGATATGCAAACCTACCCGGATTCTTAGGATTAACAGCAAATGGTCAGATCAAGTTCACTTTATTTTTCCTCGCAGTTAAAATAAACCGAGTTACATCACCGGAACGTTACATAACACGAAGCTCCACCCACTTTATGACATAATGTATTAACTAACTACTGAAAGGCTGCGGAGATTGTAAAGCTTATAAAGGGACCATATCATCAAACGACTCTTTCCCTCGCCTGGTTAGAATTAGTCAAGTCATATCACCAAAGCGTTACAGAATACATATTTATGAAGCTTTTATTGACCACGGAGTATTTGAAGTAATTACCAAGAAACCACAGTGAATCTCGGGATAAAAATAAAGAAGGTAAGATTATCATGTATACTTTTTCCTTTCCAGTTAAAAATTGTCGAGTTTCACAATAAGAAGGTTCAATTAACAGTAGCCAGTCTTATCGCACAAGAGGCAACGTAAAGCTTAGAAATGATAAAGAAAGAGTTAGATTATTATCACATATGCCTTTCCCTTCCAGTTGAAAATAGTCGATAATGATAGTGAAATGATAGTGGCCATGATTAATTAAAGATAAAGTCTACATAATGATGATGATAGTACAATAATGCAAAAATCAAGAGTCAAAAGTGAATTCAAGGTAATAACTGGAATAATAGTGAAAAAAAATATATATATGTTGGGTACAAAGTCCAGTAAATAGCAAGAAGGAGGAGATATAAAATGAAGTGAATAAATAATGAAATCCAAAGGTGATAGTGAAATACTGGCACAGGTGCAGTTCATACCTGGGAAACGCTGATTAAAATATAACCTGTATTTTTTTTTCACAGGATTACGAGTCATTACGAATATTACCACTACTACTGCTATTGTTACTGACTGAGAACGACCATTAGGGAAGGTACAAATAAGTGACGAACAGAAAACACCGAAGGAAAAAGACAAGAAAGGAGGAGGAAAGGGGACGAAACACATAATAAAATCGAAGGAGTACGAACACACACACACACACACACACACACACACACAGGGCGAGAGACAAATAAAATGTGGACAGGTTTAGAAAGGCGATGCTCTCCTTGCCTCGATAACCATTTCAATTTAGGGCAGGGAGGACGGCCGCGCCCTGAAGACAATTACTTCAATTTAAACGTGGAGCGAGGAGGAGGAGGAGGAGGAGGAGGAGGAGGAGGAGGAGGAGGAGGAGGAGGAGGAGGAGGAGGAGAAGGAGAAGGAGAAGGAGGAGGAGAAGGAGGAGGAGGAAAAGCAGTATTGGAAGTAAATGATTCTCTTTTCCTTATCAATAGATCAATACCAAAATATATGTTGTTAGATGGTGCATATTATTATTATTATCATTATCATTGTTGTTGTTGTTGTTGTTGTTGTCATTATCATCATTATCATCATCATCATCATCCTTCTCCCCCTTTCCTCCTCCTCCTTCTGCTCCTCGATGACCAGAAGACGAAAGAGACAAGTACACCCACACATCACACCTGTTAGGTAACCAGTCCGCAAGTCATTCAAGAGACAAGTAATCAAGTCACTCAAAATAAGAGACAACAAACAAGTGAAACACGTGCAACACAAATTACTCCATCACAGATGAGTGAGACTTAAAACACACTAATTACACCTCCCGGGTGTTTAATATGCTCACTTGACAGGTAACAAAAATGGCATAAAAACGCATTAATATGACTGACACCTACACAGGTAAACTATGTATCTTTTTTCTTTTATCAAAGTGTAATACAGGTGAAGAGCTACGCTGGATAAAGGGCACTGAGGCATACAGGTGAAGCATACATGCAGGTACGGTTGAGTTAAGGTGAAGTAGAGAATATACAGTCGCCTCCCTACTTGATGAAATAGTTTTCCTATCTATATTTCTAATAAAAGTGATATTCTGTCGTAATTTTCATGGGAACTGTCATTGGCTACAACTACCTATGATGTATACCATTATAGGTAGTTCTTCCTCTCCCCATCCACATCTTTGTTTTCATTCTTTTTTATAATTGGTAATAGGTGTGGAATAAGTAAGAATACATACAGGTAAAATACATGAGTAGGATAGTAGGTAAATATCAAGTTAGGATAGATATAGAATGTTCAGTAAAGTAAGAAAGGTATACAAATATGCAGATGGGTGAAGGTTAGGTAAAGTAAGGTGTGAAGGAGGTAAGCAAGGTAGTAGGTACAGGTAAAACACATAAGTAGGGTAGTGTGTGAAGGTTGTCAGCGGGAAGAAGGGAGCAGCAGCAGCAGCATTAAAACTCAATAAGCATAACTTTGACAGCGGCATAGCGGGGCCGGGAGAAGGCAATTCCGCGCACAAATGATCGCCTGCTTGAGTTACGATGAACGCCGTTAAAAGAAAGAGGTCGTTTGTGAGTTTCCTCTTGACGACCCTCCTTGAGTATGTGTGTGTGTGTGTGTGTGTGTGTGTGTGTGTGTGTGTGTGTGTGTGTGTGTGTGTGTGTGTGTGTGTGTGTGTGTGTGTGTGTGTGTGTGTGTTTTAGACGACCACAAACACACGACCTCTAAGGCATGTGTGTGTGTGTGTGTGTGTGTGTGTGTGTGTGTGTGTGTGTGTGTGTGTGTGTGTGTGTGTGTGTGTGTGTGTGTGTGTGTGTGTGTGTGTGTGTGTGTGTGTAAGTAAGTAAGTAAGTAAGTAATTGTTTATTGCCTAATCACAACATACAGACTCATAGTAAAAAAATACATTCAATACAGGCTTATAGTCTGCCAAGTCAGAGGCTTCCCGACAGACAAGTATTAATAACCCTTTATGTTAGCCTAACCTATACTTGAAATAGTATTTCAATTTTACAAAACAAACAAGCAAACAAACAAAAAAACAGTAATAGCGAATAAATTATACAAAATCTAATAAACAACAGCATAGCTAGTAATGCTACAAAAAACAATCATATTACCAGTATGTCCAAGAAAAAGACAACAGAATAGTGACAATGTACTTATTATATTGTCTTCCATGTTGGATTATGTGTGATTTAGTTGAAGCGAAAACAAATGTTTTTTTAAAGATCGTTTGAACTGAGACAAATTACCACAATTTACAAAATTTTTAATATCTATTGGCAAACTATTCCATATATTTGGTCCAGCACAAAACATACTGTTATTAAAAAGGACTGTCCGGAACTGTGGAGAAGTAAGGTTCAGATTATTACTGCGAGTGTTGTGTGTTGAATGTACTACTTGAAAATGTTGAGTTGCATTTAGGTGAGTAAGACATTTAAAAATATATAACAAAAGGAAGTATTTATGAATGCTGAAGAAGTTAAGAAATCTGTGTGTGGAAATTACATCTTGCGTTGAATCAAATTTTTTTCATATAAAAAATACATCTAAAGATTTAGTTCTGGGCCATTTGTATGTGTGTGTGTGTGTGTGTGTGTGTGTGTGTGTGTGTGTGTGTGTGTGTGTGTGTGTGTGTGTGTGTGTGTGTGTGTGTGAGTTATAAGGTCACTGCAACTGTATGTGTTTCATTACTGTCACACCTACGACCATTAGTGTATGCGTGTTATACGACCACTTCACTAGTAATCTTTGTATATTTTGGATTTTACGATTATTCACCAAACTAGCTAATTATATGACGACCTAGCTGACCACCTTACGTTATATTTTACAACTAAACTGACGACTTCATTCCTTGCTATATGACGTAATAATACTGAAGACATCATTCTCTCCAACAGCACCAGACTCACGACATCATTCTGCTAAACTGACTATTCTACTTTTTCTTTCATGTAACCAGACACTTCAATAAAACACTTAACTTTTTCTTATTAACCCCTTCAATACTGGGACACATTTTCACCTTGAGATTTGTCCACGATTAGACCATTTTATTGACATTAGTAATGGTCTATGGAGGTCAGAAGATTAATGGCTACAGTCATCTCTATTCTAATCCCCCACATGAATTTCTGAAGCTGTATAAAATCACTAAATAGTCAGCAGAATTAATATGGAGACGCGTCATGGTACTGAAGGGGTTAATTTCTTTATCTATTTATTTTATTTCATTTTTATTCAATTATTTATTTACTTTTTTAGGGTGAAGAGCACGAATGTTTCCCGAAGGGAAGCGGAGGGGACAATTCATGCACTGCTGCAGCATTCACGACGACAAGAGTGGCTTTAAAGGCGAGGCAACGCTGACACTGGAGCTTCCGTTGCACAAAGAATACATACACGTGCAGAAGTCATGTCAAAAAAGAGTCTAGCGAGTTTCCTGCCTGTAAATCGAATATGGTCAAATTTACTGTTGAGTTAAGAGTAAAGGGCAAAGGAAAATGGGGAATGCGATAAATGTGGCTACTTCAGTTCACGTAAGCACAATTCTCTGGGTCAGTAATTAGGATAGAACAAGACGGGGTAGATGGTTGCGTGCGGATATGGGTGGGTGGTTGAGTGGATGATCTTTATTTCTTTATGTCAGTGGATTCACGCTCGTCCTTCTATAGACACTTCTGTCGGTTTATCTATCTATTCTGACTCGATGCCCTTATCACCTGAGTATCTTTCGCCTCAGTATTAAAATAACTTGCTCTCGTTTCCTACTGAAGTCGCCACGTCTTGCAACCTCCTTTACCTTCTCATGTTCTTGGAAATAGCTAACTTTTGTGTAGAATATTTTGCAGAATATGCCATAAACACTTTATATGCCAATGGTCTCCCATTAACCATCACACTTCCACTGCGTTTATCGTCTTTCCCGCAATAAGTCCTCTGATCTTCTTGTAATCCGTCCGTTGTGTTGCAAGGGGACTGTCAGTACACCAAAGGACTTCCAGATACTATAAGCAGTGGTGGTAAGGCGCGCTTCTCTAATGACTGAAGCTTTTTCAGTGGCGTTATTAGGCTTGGACGCTTAAGGCTTCAGTCCTGATATTTATGAAAGGTTCGGGATCAAAGAGATATGAAAGGACACACAAACGCGCGCGCGCGCGCGCGCACGCACACACACACACACACACACACACACACACACACACACAAAAAAAAAAAAAATAAAATATCTATATGTACACCATTCTATCATCACCTCACATCTTAAGCCGCTAGGTCTCTTAGGAAGCCAGGACACAAACAGGATATGATAATTAGATCCAGATGATGAGAAGCTACTGGTTCTTCGCTATAGTCAGGTGGCATAACGGAACCTAACATATGACATTTACCTTAAGACTCTTACTCCTCCTTATACATTTACTCCCACTGAAAAGAAAATGAAGTAAATGAAAAAAATATGCAGAAAAAAGAAGAGAAATTTACTGAAGTGTAAGTAAACGAAGTAAAACATAAATTAGAAGGAATAAACTGTGACTTCTTACTAAGGTGACCTATTATACGTACTGAGGAGGGATGGCAAACAACCTTATATCTGCCCTGTATACCTTGATAACATGTACTATTTTTACTGCCCTTGTCATAATTTTTCTGCCACTTCGTTTGCGTCAAGTGGAATCTCGTTACAGGTTACATATTCCCTTGCATCAGTTCGCCACATGACACACTACGCCTCGCTACACCACCAAGCACTGCCGGTGATTCCTGGGTGAGTTTTTGGAAAATAGCAACTGAGAAAAGCATAAAGAATATTTTGTTCCCGCATACTTTTACACCGTGAATCCCAAACACAACAGCGCTGTGTCAATGCGCTCTTTCTCTCTCTCTCTCTCTCTCTCTCTCTCTCTCTCACACACACACACACACGCACACACGACCTTAAAAGTGGTGAGGGCAAGGATTACATATACATACATTTCAAGAAAATAGGTAGTCTGATAAGATTTAGACGAAGCATAACAAACCTGACTCAATTTTGTAAAAAGAGAAATGGGTAAATTGGTAAAAATTCTCCGTCTCTCTCACCCACACCTACCCACTCACACACACACACACACACACACACACACACACACACACACACACACACACACACACACACACACAATCTGGCATCACATCTAAAGCGACTCACGGTAACCAAATGGATCCTTCTCATTTTTCCTTCCCTTTCTTTCCTTTTTCCGAGTCATGTATTCAAGGAAGGTTCGGCGTTGCGGGACGACTGACTGACAAGTAGAACGAGGACAAGAAACGGAGATATCAATCCCTTTTAGGCGTCTCGTGCGGCTCGGCGGCTTGGCTTTTCTGGACTAATGGATGCTTTTTCCGGGGCAGGGGAAGGACGAGGCACTGATGTGGGTCTAAGGGTCTTTGGGGAGAGCAAAGTACCTATCTGATACGTGAATAGCCAGAAGCAGCCGTACTGTCCGTCTGTTTTTGCCTTGATGACTTGCTACAAGGTACAATCGACTCTGTTATTTTTTTCCTTTTTATGTGGTTATCTACCTTTTATGTACAGTCATGGCCATCAAAATCTACTTGCAGCGGCAGTCAGTTTGTTTTTGCCTCACATAAAATAGCTATAATTCTAGTAATATCATAAATCTCCATCGTGATTTGAGCCTTGTCTAACACTACAGTCCTCTCATCTACTGGCTCTCTCCTTATGTAATCCATTGATACGTAGTTCCCAGCAGCTCGCAGGCTTTAAAATTAAGGGGAAACGTTGAGAACATTGACGAGTGTGAAATGCACGAAAAGAAAAAGAAAACAAAATAGATAAAATAAACTGTCCACTCGAAGAAATAAAAAAAAGAGAGCTAACGTTTCTTTCATCCACTTGTACTTTATTTCATACGATAAAAAAAGCATCGCACACTCCAGAAAACGATAAGGAATATAAGATGTTCCGGAACGCTTCACCTAATTACTCTACTCCAGCGCACAAAAAGTTATCATCCACGCAGAGAAACAGTAAGGAGCTTAAAGAGTCAGGGAATGAATGGATAAGACGCCTGGAAATGAAGGAGGCCGCTGGGGTTAGAGTGAAATGTAGAGGCGGGGGATGAGCTGTTACGGAACGAGGTAAGGTAATTTGGGAAGCGTCTGGGAAGAGTCTAGCAGTGTAGTAAAAAGATAAGGGGCAGGGGGAAGGTTGTAAAATATTAGCTTAAGTAGTAATGGAGTTAGTAAAATGATAATGGCTAGAGGGTAAGGCGCAGTTTACTAGTGAGAGGAGTGATCAAGTTACAAAAGAGTAGAGGGATGGCAGGAAGTGTTTTTTGAAATATTAATGGAGGGAGCTGATGAAATTACGAAAGGCTAAAGGCAGAGAGAAAATTTGAAATATGAATGGAAGAAATGAGAAATAAAGGAAAGAATAAATGATAAATGAGAATGAAAGAAGTGGTGAAATTACAAAAGAACGGGGATAATAGACACTGTTTAAAATGTGAGTAGTGGCGGGATTGGTGAGGTAAAATAAAAGAGCAAAGCTTTAAACAGAGAGGTTTGAAATATGAGTAGAAGGAAACAGTAAAGGATAAAATGGGGAGATTTGAAATATTAAAAACAAAATACAGAGCTAGGAAGGAGAAAACCGTCAAAGGAATAGAATAAGAGACTCGAGTGAACATTGACTGGAAGAGGAGGAGGAAGAGGAAGAGGAAGAGGTGAGGGGAAGGCACGAGATGGAATGAAAAAGGGGTGATATCTGTGTGTGAAAAGGGGTGAGCTTCTCGTCTATAAGGTGAAGAAAGAGCGGCGGTCAAGCTATTCCGGCCAAAGAGGCGCAGAGTGGCTGGTCCAGTCCTCCCACCGGGGGCCACACAAAGACGGAGGGTGCCTGCTGTGCCTCGGCGTACCCCGTGCCACTGCTCACTCACGGAGGCACTCTTGACGCACTGCCGCTGTGATGATGTGTGGTGGTGGTGGTGATGATAAGATGATAGAAAAAAAAGTGGTTTGTTCAAGTAGTAAGAAAAGACCAGTAACCAATCAAGACGGCACAATAAGATCAATAGACGCCAGGAGGATGAACAGCATGGTACATTATGGTGCATCCTTTGGCTAGAGTAGCTGATGATAGAGTATATGGATGAAACTACAACACCAGAAAGTAAATAGACACAGGGAAGATAAGAAGTGTGATATTCTACAAAGCTCCTCGTGTGTAGTAGCCAACAGAAGAGTATAAAGCAACAACTACAAAAACAAAGCGGTAGGTTAATGAAGCTCTCTAATCAGACTGCTAGTGCTGAGTCAGGGAGCTTCAAAAGAATATTAGGCAAATTTATAGATGAAGATGATATTTGGAAGTATGTACGTAGATATGTTTTCGTACAGGGACTGCTGTGTGGAGGACTGACGTACAGGTTCTTGCCGCTCCCTTATCTTTCTTACGTTGTCGTATAAAGCAAACAAGCACGGAATGATTAGTAGTGTGATATATTATACAGTTCGTCGTCTACAATAGCTAATAATAGTGCATAAAACAACAGCACAAGGCAAACAGGCGCAGGAGAACCGAGCAGCCCTCAATAACTAGCAGTGAGTTTTGCTTCCCAATGAGTTCCCAGCTAAGTTTTGCAAATTAAGAGAGCATGTGGGGAAAATTACGATGAGCAGCCCCCCCTCCCCCTCCCCACACACTACCACCGCTCCACCACCCAAGCCTGAAGAAGAAAAGGGCTCCAAGTGCTCATAATTATTTCCGGCGAAGTTGGTTGCCTCTGAAAGCACAAGTCGCCAAATTATTCTTGTTTACAACTTCGCCGCCTTGCCTTCCTTGCACTGCACACACACACACACACACACACACACACACACACACACACACACACACACACACACACACACACACACACACACACACACACTTTCTTCACGTCGTATTATGTGTAATTACCGTTCACTCGCGGGACCTTGTCAAAGTTTGGGTGGTGTTTTACGGTCCGTGAACTACCATGAACGTGACTTTGTGCCGAAGAGGGGAGCGAAGACCCCTCCCTCCCCTTCCCACTTAGCAATCCAGCAGGGGAGTGGAGGGTCATCAGGCAGTCATCTTTACAGCCATGAGGATGAGCCACTAGAGCCATCACCTGGGTCATTGACAGCCATCAGGAGCCGTTGTAACTACTGAGGGAAGGTCATTGTAACTAACACGAACATCTTTGTAGTCTGCGATTTGGGCCCGTGTTCTGAGACGCTTTGGTCTTTCACCATCACTGCTTTCCAAAGGCTCCAGTTGAAGATACTCGTGTTTTTAAGGGTATTTCTATGGTTCTGGTGATGGATTGGCAACATTTATAGTTTATTAAAAAGGACAAACTGTCTTGAAAACCTGGTTAGTTGTCTCTGTGGCCTTGGAAAATTGTCGCAGTGGGGAGAAGGCGTTTCTGAATACGGGCGTTAGAACAAAGGAGTGATTATGTTCCTTCGATGCAGAAATGTTTGTGAGGCCCTTGAGAATGCCAGTGCAGGATTATTAGGGCGAAAAGAAAGGGTAAGCGTACGTAAAGCTGCTAAACAAAGGGAACACAAAAGAAGACCAACCATTAGTGTTTGTGGTGGGTCATTCAGTGTGGTTATTTTTGAGCGCTCTAATTAGTGAATATTTGAGGTTATGTTGATGAAGCATTAGTGAAGGCGAACACAAAAGAAGATCAAGCATCAACATTTCCAGTGGCTCTTCCAGTGTTGTTATTTTGAGCATTTCAATTAATTTATATGTGAAGCTCTGCTGGAAAAGAATTAGTGTGAAAAATTTCCTCCTCACGCTCGCACTATTCCTGTGAAAATAACTTTTTTTTTAGTGTTTTTTTTATTCGCAAATAGTGCTTACCTGTCCAAACCTTTTATTGGATCTATTAAAGCCTTGCAAATAAAAAAAAAAATCATAGGTGAAAATGTTGCTTTGTTATCACTGAAAAAATTGAGGGTTTGTTGAGAAAAGATTTACTTGATAGTGAATATTTTTATCTATTTATCTATCTTTTCATATAACATTTTTTTTTTTTTTTTTTTTTTTTTAGGTTATAACACTGGTTCTCATTTTTTTCTTTTCGGTTCGTTACCCAATGCAACACAGCACGTACGAGTACAGCCTGTTAGTCACATTCACTCTGTCACATTGTTTTGTCAGTGTCCCGGATTCCTCAACTTTTTTGCCCAGTGCCTCTCCAATGGCGCGAGTTGACATGTTATCCCCAATGAGTTATTTACCCTTACAATGGGAGCCACTCACACTAACCGATCAGGGGCACACCTCTTTCCACTCTTTCTTTGCCTTTTTGGGGAGCGGCAAAGTGAAGGTACATTTCTTTTCTCTCTGTTTTCTTTCTTCCTGGGCTGGTCTCCTTGCCACACACACACACACACACACACACACACACACACACACACACACACACACACACACATTACCGGAAACTTGACATGTCCCTTCCCGTGTCCTAAGGTCATCCACACCACCACCACCACCACCAGTAGCTGCAACACACGCCAAGACGCCGGCGTTCAGTTACGACCAAAATTGCGTCTACGAGTAACAAGTAAAGTAAATTTTCTTTTGTTCTCAGGAGACGCGATGTGGCAGTAGTCTGAATGCTCGGCCGCGACTCTGACTTCGGCTTTGTCTTCACCATCCGCCTGTCAACACTGAGATCCTACGCTGCCTTGGACAATACATGATGCCCTGGTAAGCACTCTAATAATGCGTGTAAAGTTCTACCTACCCGAGGGAATGATTAGTGAAGGCAAGTCACATCAGGAGTCGAATAGGAAAAGTTCTAACATGTGTTTTCTTAGTCTCATTATTGCCTCATTTGTTCAACGCCACCCCACTCCACCCACATCCAACCTAACCCGCCTTAGTCACCCCGATCTTCCCTTCCCAGCCCTGCCCCACCTAGCTCCAGTCACCACCAATCTTCCCCGCCTCACCCCGGCCAGCCTAGACAAACACAAAACTGTAGCCATAGCCGCCTCACCCTTGGGATGGTTCAAAGAGGAGCGCCGCGCCTCACCCATACATAATTCTCTTGAGGAAATGCCTAATTCACCCTAAATTTCTCCGGGAACATCTCTTATTTCCATTCTTTTTTTTTACCTGTTAGTTCTCTTACCTTCCCCCTCTCGTAAAAATTCCTTTATGCAAATCCTTCACTTACGCTTAATTCCCTCAGTAAGACCCACGTGGAAAGCTCTAAACATTTTTCTCTTACGTCAAATTCTCTTCCCTAATCCACTCTGAGTCTGGTAGCAAATATTTACCTTTTTTCAATAAATAATTATACTTCATCGGTGACAATGAATAAATGTAATCAGCAATATATTTTCCTGGAGAGATTATAGTTTTGTGTGTAAGCCTCTCTCTCTCTCTCTCTCTCTCTCTCTCTCTCTCTCTCTCTCTCTCTCTCTCTCTCTCTCTCTCTCTCTCTCTCCATGGGGTGGACGCCACATCATCTCATGCATGTGTGTTTGCCTCCATACGATGATGTGAGGTATAGCGTGCAGCTTGTGGCGAGACGACCAACCCCGGTGACTGGCCAGCTGTGGTGGTGGCAGTGGTGGTGGTAATGGACGCAGTGGCGGTAGTGCAGGGCCAACCTTTTAGCAGCGGCACTATAACCAACTCCATCACACGTCCAATACACCTCTGCCAGCCTCGCATCGTCTCCTTTTCCCTTTACTCACCACCACCGCCACAACCACCACCACCTCCTCTGCCTCCCACACTCACTTCCAACACACGACCTTCATTCTCCCTTTTTTCACCTCCCGGTCTCCCTTCACCTTTCATCCTCCCAGTACTCGCTCCGGCCGTCCTTTCCCCGCCGCCCGCCACCTTCCAATCTGGCCACAAGTCCGGCGCGCCAGCTGGCCCTCATCCTCCTGTATCGGTAAGAATGTCACGCTTGGTCCCAGTCTTTACAATGTGAATTTTATGCGCGGAGGAAAGTGCGGCGAGAGGGTGGAGAGGGAGAGCACCTGAGTTTGTCTATAGTTCTGGTAGTGCAGGACAGGAAGGGGAAGGGGAAAAAGGGCATATTGCAGAGGGCTAGTCTGTGCTGGAGGATAATACTTATTAAAGAATACTGTGAGGGGTGAAAGGGGAGGACGTTGTCGCCAATGGAAACACTTTATTTACTTTGATGAACACGGGCGGAAGGGCTGATTGCTTTCTTTCACCGACGAAAATGGAATACGATGCAGGAACAATGTGTACGTGTGTGTGTGTGTGTGCGTGGGGACGGCGGGTGTGCGTGTTTGTTCATTGACTAGAGCGAGGAGTCTCCCAGCACAGAGGAAGGCGGAAGAGGGATGATTAAACGAGGCGGAATTGCTGACTGGGAGAAAATACACAGAGGCGGCACATCCTGGACGAGGCACCGAGCAGACAGTGTAGTGAGGGACGCGACACCAATGCCATTCCCCGCCTGGCGACTCTAATAAATCCACATTGCCCGGTCCGTGCTCAGCCTCCCCGCCCCTTCATGGGAACCGTTCTTGTCTCATCGCATCCTCGGTTATGGCGAATGAGGCATTGAAATGAGGCTCCCCTAGTGATATTTGGCATCTGTCAGGCCCTTACCAAGACAGATAAAGCTGAAGTGAGAAGCTCTTCCCTCACCAATACCATCAGCAAATAGACAGAAGGGTAAGGGACAATACTATTTCCTCTTTCTAACACTCAGTGACGAACACTTTCTCTACGCCCTCCTACCTCTCCTGCCTCCCAGCCACCCTGCTTCCCCTGCATTCAATATCTCCCACCGTCGCTGCCGCCAACTTGAAGGACTGTAGCTCAAGTATGGCTTCGGGTTTTCACGACCTGTTTTGAGACGATGGGGAGCGTGGCTGGTGGTGGTGCTGCTGCTGGGTGATCTTTTGTCGCTAGTGTGTGTGTGTGGTGGGCGGCGACGGCAGCGGCGGCGGCAGTGGTGGTGGTGGTGGTGGAGCAGGGGCGTCAGAACTTCGCTGGCGGCCAAAGTTTGCGGCTTTCAACAAGAGTATTGGATTTTGCTCCCACGGCTTTCATTAGTCGCTGTTTTCACTACTTAACGGGTTTTCTTCTTGGTGTGTTCCAGCAGCAGACGCCGTCACCGCCAGCCACCGCCACAGCTGCCGCTAATCTTACCCTCCTCCACCTCCTCCTTCTCCTCCTCCTCCTCTGCCTCAATTTCTGCTTCCGCCTCCGCACATCACCAACACTATCAACCCACACCATCATACTTTCCTTGACCTCCTACCCACCACCACCACCACCCTCAGAGACGCACGAAACTCCTCACCACTATCACCACAACGAGTCACCATCCCTCTACCCTTCACCACCATCACTATTACACATTCTTTAACCAACCTTTAATCATTCCTTTACAGTCTACAACACCACAAGTTCCCCTACAAGGTACGCCCTCTAAACACTACCAGAACCCCTACAACACCCCTAGAACTCTCTTAACATCACCAAAAGTCTCCCAACACCAATAAAACGTTCCTAACACCACCAGAACCCTCCCAATACCACTAGAACCTTCCTAACATCGCCAGAACCCTCCCAGTATCACTAGAATGTTCCTAACACCACCCTAACCATCCTAATACCACTAAAACCTGTCTAACACCAACATAATCCTCTCAATACCACCCAAACCCTCCCAATACCACTATAACCCTCCTAACACCAACAGAACCCTTCCAAATACCACAAGAACCTTCCTAACACCATCAGAATTCTCTAAACACCACCAAAATGTTCCAAAACCCAATACAACCCTCCAAACCTTTCCAGACCCATCCCAAATTCACCAGAACCTTCCTAAACCACACCAGAAGCCTCTATAAACACACCAGAACCTTCCAAACACCACTAAAGTCCTCTAAACCTTTCCAGAACCATCCAAACTCCAATTAAACTATCCAAAATCTTACTAAAAACTTAAAATACCACCAAAAACCATCGAAACCAACCAAAACCATCCAAAACCGCACTATAACTCTACAAGATCCGACTAAAACCTACAAATTTCTCCTTAAACTCACCAGAACCTTCCCAAACGCCCCCAAAAATTCCGGAGATCCTTCACAACACGATAACCACGTCATTTACTCGCTATGATTCACGTGTGGAGGGATTGATGAGAGGGATTAGCTGTCCGTCTGTCCATCCACACACACACACACACACACACACACACACACACACACACACACACACACACACAGCTACAAACACGCACCCACGCACACACACACGCACTCACCCACGCACGCTGAGGAAACGAGGATACGATGCATTCCTTTGTCTGTGTGTGTGTGTGTGTGTGTGTGTGTGTGTGTGTGTGTGTGTGTGTGTGTGTGTGTGTGTGTGTGTGTGTGTGTGTGTGTGTGTGTGTGTGTGTGTTTAGACTCGTTATTTCTTGCCAGACATCGGAAACTGGTAAAGAGAAAGTCTGAGTGTGTGTGTGTGTGTGTGTGTGTGTGTGTGTGTGTGTGTGTGTGTGTGTGTGTAAGTTTTATGTAGAAATGTTTATGTATTTGGTAGAAAAACAAAAATAACATCCTTATTTTCACAGCAACAACAACAACAACTACCACTACTAATACTGCCACTACTACTGCTACTACTACTACTACTACTACTACTACTACTACTACTACTACTACAAAATCCTCCTTTTAAAACCTAACTATTGACTTTAAGCACACTAAAGAAACGCACACATACACACACACAAAAAAAAAAAAAAGAAGAAAAGAGAAAAGAGAACACAAGGCACAGTGGAAGACAACGCCTCACATTACTGCACGTCTGGCCATAACTGAACACTGGGCAGTACAAACCACACTTAATTATCTACCTGGGGCCACTTACCGTCTTAACACGTTGATGGATACTCTGCTGAGACGCGGTGGTTACTCATCAAAGCACCGAGATTCTCTAAAAAAAAGAAAGAAAGAAAGAAATAAGAAACGAAGGAAAGACGGAGCAAAAAAAAAAAAAAAAAAGAAGAGATAAAAAAATAAAACCAAACTAGTCACTCAGAGAGAGAAAAAAAAAAATAAAAAGGAAGGAAGGAGAAACGACTTAATAAATCACAGAAAAACACGAAAGAACTCAAACGCATTCCTCAAAAAGTAAAAGGAAGGCAGTGCATTAAATTTTGCTTAAACTCGCAAATTATACACGAGTAGCGCGAAGACAAGAAGGTGGAAAATCCTTCAAAGAGACACACACACACACACACACACACACACACACACACAGAGAGAGAGAGAGAGAGAGAGAGAGAGAGAGAGAGAGAGAGAGAGAGAGAGAGAGAGAGAGAGAGAGAGAGAGAGAGAGAGAGAGAGAGAGAGAGAGAGAGAGAGAGAAACCATACTTTCAAATGATTATCAAAAGAAAATAAAAACATACCAAAATTAGACAAAAGAAACGAGAGAGAGAGAGAGAGAGAGAGAGAGAGAGAGAGAGAGAGAGAGAGAGAGAGAGAGAGAGAGAGAGTCATAGTCCTAAGTCTACCTCCGCTTCAGTGCCGTTCAAAAGAGGCCATAGAGCTACCTGTCTTTTCACCGCCACGCCTGACAGAGCTATATAGTCTCGGGAATTCGGCAGGCGGTAGGTCAGGGGACGCGCCGAGCAGTGTTGGTGAAATAGGCAGCCTTTTTTTTGTCGTTTTTTTCCCACCGTGATATTTCAGTCGTGATAAATAGACGCCTCACATTTTCTCTTCAAATAGTTTTTTTTTTTTTTTCCTTTTTTTCCCCCTCTTTTGTTTGATGATTTCTGATAAACGCGGGATTTACTTTTCTTTTTCACTATTTTTCTTGCTTTTTTTATATCTTGTTATTCTTTTTTTTTTCTTTTAGTTGGTGATATCGTCCATTTTTCGTTGAGGTATTTGCGTTCGTCTAAATTTTTGCGTCGTTCCTGTGAAAAAGCGAGGCAGATATGTAAATGAAGCGCCCTAGGTGATGTATTTTTCTTCTTTTTTGTCTCTTTTTTACTGCAGCGGTGACTAGGAAGTAATATAAGTAAATGGAGGGGAAAGATGACTGGGGAAATAACGGAATGGGGGAGGGTGGTAGTGGATATATACTGTGAAGCAGGAGAAGAGGAGAATTGGACTATAGCATGTTTCCTTCAGAGGTTGTTATATATTACAAGAGCAGAAATAGAGAGACAGACAGACAGAGGAACAGACAGACGGACACATAGAGAGATGATGGATAAAACAGATATATAGATGATGAAAACAAAAAGACTGAAATACATAGATAGATAGAAAAAAAAAGAAATGTAAATAAACAGATAGATAAACAGACAGACAGATAGACATAAAGATAAAACATATAAACAGCTCACTTTGATAGATAGAGTGATAGATTGAAAGGTAGGTAGAGATATGGACAGGTAGACTGATAGATAGTTCAATCCCACGCAGGCGAAGGTAATTTGTGAGTTGGGGAGGTAACACTTCCCGCTACACTATCAGGCGACACGTGACCTTGTTGTTGTGGCGCCATAACTCAATCAATTTTACAGAATTTTCAATATATTTCAATATTTCTGCTCTTCCATGCCCCTCTATACACACTCTCTCTCTCTCTCTCTCTCTCTCTCTCTCTCTCTCTCTCTCTCTCTCTCCTTCCCTATACGCCTCACCCATTCACCCAAACTCCTCCTCCTTCACCTCCTGCAACCTCTGCCGTAGGACACTTCAGGTAATGATTCCCTTCGTTCCCAAATGGCAGTCTGAGAGAGCACCTGAAACTAATTACTCAGGTGTGGAGAGGAGCATTGCCCTACCGAGACCCTGCTAGTCGGTGGCATGGGTACGTTTGTACTGCAAGTACGAAGCCAGACAGGACGCGGGATGTAGTGGACGGGAAATAAGTTGGTATGATGTTCTTTTGGTGGTTTAATTTGGTGACTCGTGACTCTTCAGCTTTTTTCTGTTCTTATAGCTGATGTCTTCGTTTTTCTTCTTCTTCTTCTCTTTTTTCTCTTTTTCTAGTTGATGTTCTTCTCTTCCCACTCTTCTTTCAATTGATGTCATTTTGGTTTATTTCGGTTCCTCCTGCTTCTCCTTCTCTTCTTGCAGCTGATGTCCTCTTAGTTCTTTCTTTTCCTTGTCCTCTTCCTCTTCTTGATCCTTCTCTTCTTAGGCTGACTTTATTTTGGTTCAATTTGGTTAATTCTTCTCCTCTTCTTTCTTGACTACATTCGGTTCAATTGGGTTCCACTTCTTTGTTCTCCTCTTCCTCAACTACTTTCTCACTTTTTCTTTTCCATTGCTGCATTTTTTCGCAAACGTCTCATTAAGTATTTCATTGAACCCCTGACTGTCACTGCTCATTTCTTCAAAACCATCACATTTACTCAAAACTCTCCGTTATTCAAATTCGTTGGTTTCCTTGAAAGTAATCAAATCAAATCTAGTCCAAACTTCTGATTGATGCCTCGATAAGTACTCAGACTTTATATATAAAATCTCAGTTGTCACTCCTCGATTTAGAATAAGTAATAACGTGTTTTTAGAAGGAGTCTGGTCTTCAGAGTAATCCAAACTTCTGACAGATGTTTCGATAAGTACTTTTATATCAAGTCCCCAGCTGTTACTCTTCGTATCATATGTCTTTAATCTCTTAAAATTCATCGTTTCCCTCGAACATAGTCAAATCAGATTTATTCCACACTTTTACCAGACTTTACGTACTTCATATGACATGTCCGGTTGTCAGCCTTGCTTCAGAATAAATTATCACCTTTTTGTTTGTTAAAGTTATGATTCTCTATTCCTTGAGTTCATTGCATTTTCAACAGTCTTCGATTATTTAAGTCTATTATCTAAATACAATCATACAACCATTGTTAGAAAGTAGTTCTTTAATACAACACTTATTTTTTAACAGGATAAAAAAAAAGGTAAAGCTTTTTATAGACTAACTTCCATAGCTAGGATATAAAGTCCATTACAGTTTGATATCCACGTCTATCCACTTGTTCCTCTCAATACACGTCACCTGTTCTCTCACCACTCCTTCCCACCCCCTCCTCTCGCGCGCGAAATGTAGGTAGTGTGTGGCTTTGGGTTATCAGGATCACCAAGCCAATATTCAGATGGCTTCTCCAACGCTTCCCTAGGTGGAATTTAACACCACAGCAAATGGAGCATACGAGGAGGAGGAAGAAGATGAGGAGGAGGAGGAGGCGGTGGAGAAGGAGAAGGAGGTGGTCGTGCTCGATGGCGTACGGAGAAACTAGGCTTATGAGCTGGGAATTATCTCTCATTACCAAATCAGGCTTGTAATTATCAGAGATGTCGAAGGCAATGCATAGGCAATAGTGCGTGTGTGACAACTGCTGCCGGCGAGGTGGCGAGGATGAGAGAGAGGAGACAGACCGGGCGGGTGTTGGCAGGCACGAGAATGTTTGCCACAGGTGATGACGAAGATAGTGGTGGTAGTGATGGTGGTGGTGGTGGTAGTGGTGGTGGTGGTGGTGGTGGTGGTGGTGGTGGTAGTGGTGGTGGTAGTAGTGGTAATATCAACAGTACGAAAAAGGAGGAGGAGGAGGAGAGGTTTATAGAAAAGGCTCAGTATTTCATCTTCCATTTTCTATTATAAAGAAAATAATTATCTCTTTTTTTTCTGAATTATGACACGTGCACAAATAAACAAGAAAATAAAAACCCCTTGAATAAATAACCGAGTCAGTAAATAAATACATGAATAAATAGAAAAAAGAATCTGATAAAACAGGCACGCGTAATCACATCATTGCATCCGTGAAGTGAATTGCTTTAATTACTATCGTGATGAGGCGAGCCAATTGAATATTTCGCTCACTTCCTCATCTAAGCGACGGCGGGGGCGGTGGTGGTAGTGGTGGTGGTGGGTAGTGCCGAGAACTTTCAGATGCACGTAAACTTTATCTTGGGACGTAAACCGAAAACTAATTTAAGTGAGCATCAGTATGGATTAAAAACTTTATTCAATTACGATTATTCAGATTATTCCATGTTTGTTTAATTTTTTTTTCCGTCTTAGTTCCAGCTGTCCTATTTTTTTTTTTTTCTCATTTCGCTTTTCTGTTAGTCATTGTTTGTGTTTACGTCCTTTTTATTTTGACCGGCGTCGTATTTTAAAAACTTGCTCATATTTACCATTCTTCTGTTTACTTTACATTTTCGATCAGATAGTGCATCGCACTAATTTAAACATACAGTTCTCTATGTTTTTTTTTCCTTCTCTTTACTTACCTTTACTATTCCAACTCTCAAATTTACGATCAGTGACGCATTTCAACGATTATCACAGTTCAATCTCTCCCCATCTCTACTGGTCTATTTTTCTTTTTTTTTTTTTTTTTTTTTTTTTTTTACTATCTCGATTACCATTCCTTTTTCCAACGGGTCTCATTTACTTAGTCGTCTATATATTTTTCCTCACTCTGTGCTTATCTCTATTTGCACGCAAATCTTTCCTGACTTATACTGTTTGGCCTATCTTGGAAACATGCGTGATAAGATAAACTCCAATACATATCCCCGTGTGTGTGTGTGTGTGTGTGTGTGTGTGTGTGTGTCTGTCGGGGCCGGGAAGGGGCGGGGGATGGTGTGAGTGCGGTATTAGTGGGCAGAGTAAAAATGCTAATATGGGGATCTCCAAGCCAGCGGTCGCTTCATCTAATCAAGCGTTTTTTAAGAGAAGGCAGGACTCTCTTCCTTAGTAACGGGATCTCTGAACAACGCCGTGAAACTCCCCGAGGTCAGATTCATTAAGTATATCGTGTTTCGCTTAATTAAAGACCACGAATAATGCGGTTCTCCACACTCACGTACAGCTGGTATGTGTGTGTGTGTGTGTGTGTTGGCGTAGCTGACGGGAAGATATGTAGGGACAAGGAAATAGACTACGGTTCTGTTAAGTGTGTAATGAAGGAATGTTATAATTTTTGTATGTCAGTATACACTCCTCCTCCCTCCCTCCTCCCACACACACACACACACACACACACACACACACACACACACAGAGAGAGAGAGAGAGAGAGAGAGAGAGAGAGAGAGAGAGAGAGAGAGAGAGAGTTTGGAGTACTTTTCTGAAACTTTAGCAAAAAAAATAGGATTTTAGCGTTAGACTTCATAAAAAAATAGGTAACAGCAATTAGAGAGAGAGAGAGAGAGAGAGAGAGAGAGAGAGAGAGAGAGAGAGAGAGAAACTAAACATTTACTGGACTACATAACAGCTCTAGTCGATCTTCACCTTTTACTTCAAAACTTTCCTCTCAGTGCAAGACTTCTCACCTCAAGATCCTCCCCTCCAACCCCACTATACCCTCTCCACCACTAAGAGGGAAATAATCGGGTTATTGGCACTCATGGGGACGTAGGTGATGGTTTGAAGTGTGACAGACGTGGAAGATATTATCCTCACATCCACACAACTCGCTTCAATGAAATATACCGTTACATAATGTCCACCAGCACATATAATTATTTATAATCATAGCAAAGTTTGTTCCACACATCTTCATGCTTAATTGAACACTCTCCCTTTTATTTCAGTTACTATAAATAGCTGAAAAATATCTTACATAATATATCGTCATTCCAAAAAGAAATTGTGTTTACTCTTGTCATAATTACTAATACTAAAGAAAATTGCAAAACTTAAGCATCTTACCATACACCTCACAATAACAATAGTGCACAGGGTACTTTTGCTACATGAAGGTATCAAATCCCATTCTTACATACCTCACAGTGTTTTCCTCTTAAATCACTGTTTCCCACGTGAGGAGTGTCCGAGGAGGAAGAAATGCTTCATAACTCCGTTTTCAGGCGGAAGTGGGGAGGGTATGATCTAGAAATGAGAAAAAGAGTAAAAGACTACCCAACACCATAATGGCATAACCTCTCCCACTCCACACAGCCTTGCATGACCTTGTGTTGCAGCCACAAAGCAGCACAAAGTCTATCATATATTGAGGCTTCCACACTTTAGAGACGAAAGAATGAAGTGGAATGTTCAGCACTGCTCATCCCATCCCTCCACGTACAGTCATAAGAACATAAGAGGCCGGCAGGCCTACACGTGGCAGTCCCTGTCTGAGCTATTTCTAACGCCCTACTTGAAGCAGCTTTCCTACTTAAAATCCTAACAAAAGCAACATGTCATATATATATATATATATATATATATATATATATATATATATATATATATATATATATATATATATATATATATATATATTATGGTAGCTATCATTAGCTAATCTGCTTCTGATGTGTATCTTAGACTTGCCTTTTTCCTCTAATCCCTCCACATACTCCTTCCCACTACCATGATTCTCTTACTCAACCTCCCCTTTCTCACTCTCTCAACACCACAGCACCACCACACCACACCACTACCAGCACCGCAGTACCACAAGAGACTTCCACCACCACCAGACACTATCATATACCACAGCAGCACACCACACCACTACACATCACACCAAGGCATTCTTGGCGTCCCGACCTGCTGTCACGGCGAGTCACGCCCCGGCATCCTTGGCGTCCCAACCTGTCCAGCCCAGATAAACACCCGCCAAGCCCCACCACCATCCTGCCGCAGCTGGTAATAGTAGTAGTAGTTTCCTCTCATATTTAGGCTAATACGAGTGCTTTCCAGGTGTTTCCAGATTATTCAAAGGTTTGCTATATAGGAGTAGGTGGATGAGGGGGAAGTGGAAGGGTGAGGAATATGACGAGACAGCAGAAGAGATGGACCCGTTGAAATAAAATGTAATAAAAGAAAAACAAAAATTCTTCAGCCTTATATCACGATTTTTTCTCTTTTATTAGGGGAGCTTGCATTGTTTTGGTATCTGATTTATTAATCAAATTATAATCCATTCTAAGATCCTGTCTAGCTGTTTCTTGCTTTATGTTGAAATAACACTCATACCATTCTATTATTTAGACGTTTTTTATCACCATGCCCGGGAATGTTTTGGTGTTTGATTTAAAACTTCACAAAGATAAGAAACATGATCTAAAAATATCAATAAAAGCTAGTCTAACTATTCATATTTTCAATTTAAGATTTTTAATGTCAAAATACAAATAAAAAAATTCTTTATACAATGAAGAAGTTGCTTTTTCATTTGGCTGGAAAGTAATTTTTTATATTCAGAAAATGCATTATAATGTACTCCAGCTGTGGTTTCCTTTTGGACATTATGATGTTTGTGGCGCCGTTAATGAAAGAAATACATGCAGTTCGGTGGACTTTCCTTTGTAAACAGTGAGTCGGTGATGTTATATTTTGGTTATTAGTTTAAGTATTTGTTGCATCTAAAAATGTTGTGGATTCCAGTCTGGGCCTCTTCTTTGTTCTCACGATTTTTTACAGTGAATTACGTAAATATTGCTCCATGGAGGCACAAGGTCAGTAGAACAATGTTTACCTGCACTCCCTTGCATTTCTAGACCCAGAGTGAAGCATACCCAAAATTAATCACAAAAAGATAGATAACCTCCAAATGTCTTTTAACCCCTTCAGTACCATGATGCGTTTCCATATTAATTTTAGTTACTATTTGGTGATCTTACACAGCCTGAGAAACTCATGTGGGGGATAAAAATAGTGAAGACTGTCATTAATCTTCTGACGTTCATATACCCTTCCTAATGTCAATAAAAAGGTCTAATGGTACGTAAATCTCACGGTAAAAAATGTGTCGCAGTACTGAAGGGGTTAAATAGCCAAGGCAATAGTTATATCCCCGGTCAGAGCAGCCATCATCCCGGCAGCAGGCACAGACCAAACCCATCCTCCTTCCTCCTCGTCTCAACTTGTCAATATTTCTTTCAATTTCCATAGTTTACTGGGAATTTTTAGCTGTTTCCCACCTGAAATTCATACATTGTAGTAAAAAGAAATGTGAAATGGAATGGAGAGTGCAGTAGTAGTAGTAGTACTGGTGGTGGTGGTGGTTGCAGTTGCAGTAGTAACAGCAGTAGCACTATTATCAATATTATTGTGACCGATCTACTACTACTACTACTACTGCTGCTTACAATAACTAATAATTATGATAATAGTTATAATAACAATCCGATCTTTGTGTGTGTGTGTTACGTTGTATTAAGTTGTATATACAGTCCTGAACGGATGAGAGAGAGAGAGAGAGAGAGAGAGAGAGAGAGAGAGAGAGAGAGAGAGAGAGAGAGAGAGAGAGAATGATCAGGAGGGGCATGAAAAATGAAGAAACAAGAAGTGATTGGGGAAGGGACTTGGACATAAATTTGGGTTGAGATAGGAAATGTGGCTTAATACACTTCACAAGTTCTGACCATTAATATTTACCTATCAGAATCCCTCAAGTTGACATATGCTCAGTGCAAAAGTAAGGGTAGGGAGGCTGCTTCATCAAGTAGGGAACAATCTGTACATTACATCACCACAGAGCCCAGCATTTCTGATATGATACAATGTATGATTTAAACATGATATAACATGAAAGTTTATTACATGGAGGGTGGAACAAAGTCGCAAAAATTCTAAAATTACATATAAGAATGTGTCAAAAAGATATTACCATGATTGACACATCGTCTATTAACTTGCATTCTTTCCTCCATTACAGCTGGGCAAAGTTATATTGGAACAGGGCATCAAATAAACAAATTATAGTGGAAATCTAAATGAAAAAAAAAAAAAAAAAGCTGATGAATAAATACATGAATGATAAAAATAGCAATATGTAATCTATACAGACAGAATAATACTTAAAATTACTGGTTTCATAAATAAATGTTTAAATACAGTTAAACTAAGTGCACCTTTAATGATCAACCATCCACACTTTTCTTATGTCTGAAGTTGATCTGACAGTAATGGGTGGGGAGGAACCATCAAAAGTTCAATGAGAGAAAACTTAGTTGTGGCTACATCAAAGATCTGAATTCATCAAAGTATCATGAAATCAACACGTCTCATAATAACAAACACAATATCAAACAATATTACACATAAAAATCACATAATTTATATATATAAAAAAAAAAAAAAAAAAAAAAAAAAAAAAAATCGACACCTAAAGAAGACAAATATCCACATGAAGAAAAAGTTCCAGACACCTAAACAAGACAAATATCCACCACTTCAAATCACAGTGTCATTAACCACCAATACTCTGCATAAGTTGTACACATTAAGTATATGTGCATCACGGTATTCCACTAAAATTCACCTTACTGAATACCAATAAGTAAATTTTAATACAAGATCTTCAGAATTTTGTATTCTATGAATGAAACAAGACATTTGGAAATTACATGGGTTTACCATAATAAATAAGAAAAATCCCAGTAGCACGATATTCATCCTCTAAACTGTAAATACTGTATCTCAGCAACTATATCCTACATGAGCTTGATAAGTGATGTGAAACAAACTACAAGTATTTCAGAGTATAACTTATTCTCTCTAAACTATACTTTATAAGCAATTCAATTATTTTTTTCTTACTAATTAAAACAGAACCACAAGAAAGTAAGTTATGCTGGCTACAAGAACAGGCTCACATTACACTTCACAGTACAAACCTGTCCCAACTCTCATCTGAAATAGAAAAAGAAATAGAAAAGGTATAAGGAGGCAAGATCCATGTATGCTACTATATTACTAATATCAATACTTAATAATTACCAGTATAGTCTCAACAATAAATAATTCACTCACTGGTGACAAATATTCCATGCTACTGTTGTTACTGGGTTCCACTGGTTCAACTTATGCTTTTATATGGCCTGCGTGGAGGTTTGACCTGTGCCCCATGCCTGTAGGTCTTGGCTCCGGCACTTCCACTGCTTGAGCTACTGTGATGCATGTTTGGAAATGTGAGTAACTCGTAATTCCCTTTTTTCCCCAATTCTGAGGAATGATGTTTAGGGCTCCATTTCTGAACAATATCCTATGAAGGGAAGTAAATAAGTAGCCTGACTAAGTAACTATAAACAAAAGACAAAATAAAAAATTGATAATGAAAATGTGAAAGATAATATAATTGAGAATAAAAAGTATACTATAAATATGGCACCCCAAAAAACAAAGTATCATTAAATTCAGTGGAGATTTGGTAATGTCATCCACTGAGGGAGTTCCAAAGGACACACATTATTAGATGGATAGTACAACAGATAAGAAACAGATGAATCATACCATTTCTTGAGAGAGAGGTGTGGCTATGCTGTAGCCATTCTGGGCAAGAACTGTTGCCATTTGGGTGAGAGGATAGAGGATGAGAGTGGCTCTCACTTCTCCATTGGGCTCATAAATGTTGCAACCATTTCTGACGAAAACATCAAAGACTAAATTAATGCCAATATTTTATTTCCTAGAATAGTAAGCAAATGCTAAGGGTTCAAACAATGGTGCTTACAAGAAATAACAACCAGTACAAGATGAACCAATAAATTCATATTCATCAGTGGGTGGAGTAATTAATATTTAGAGAAAAAAAAAAAAAAAAAAAAAAAAATACTCACTCAATCAAAAAATTGTAAATATCCTGATCAACTTCCTTCCTGAGGGTTACTCCAAGATGACACACTTTGTCCTCCATGTGTGGGAATTCTGCACTCAGTACATACTGAACTCCATTAATGATTATGACATGAATTTTCTTGTTAAAAGTAACTTCCATAGAATGAATCAGGAAGCTGTGGTTGAGACCATCTTCTTCACTATTGTCTTCAGGATATCTGGTTTGGCACATCAATTAGCATAAGTTTTTAATGAAATAAAATATAACACTATATGTATTCATATATATATATATATATATATATATATATATATATATATATATATATATATATATATATATATATATATATATATATATATACAGACATATATTTTAACTTGTCCTTTTTGAGTACTTACTCTTCATCACTAAGAAATATCTCATTTGAGAACATTGAAGAGCAGCCCACTGTCACTATCTCCTTCTCCATAGGTGTTGATGCCATGTAAGGCTGTGGGCCTCCTGCTGCTGCAGTCTCATTTGTAGGGTCACTACTGGAATTCTCTGAGATACAGAATATGATCATCATCAAAGTAACACTGAAGAAAGTTTAAAATAGTACAGGTAACTCTCTATATACGCACGTTTGATTTGGGTGTTTTTGTTATAACGAGACCGAAAAAATATTATAATTAATTCAATTTGTGCGATCGGTTTGCTTATACGCGATTTGGCCCAACTGCATTTTTAAACTGAGCGCCAGACGGAATTTCAAACTGCGCACCAGAGAGTTCCGCAGCTGGCAGATAGGTGGGAGCTCCGCTCTTCTCATGCCTCATTTGTAGTCTGCCAGTACTGAGTACAGACGAAATCTCTTCAATCTGCCTATAATTCACCAAGATGGCCCCAAAACGTCCTTCATCTTCTTCTGCACTTGGGGTTATTTTTGATAAGTGGAAAAGCTCAGAGGAAGATCGTGACTGACTGTGGTGTGAGTGGTGAAGGCAGTGACGCAGTGAGTGTTGTGTTTACGTATTCTTTGTTTTGTTGTTTTCCCTTAGTATTTTTTGCTTTCTCTTATCATTTCTTGCTTTTCCCTTTACTTTAAATACACTTCTAGTATTTAGAATGGTAAATAATAAAAACATGTTAATTTAGCCAAATATATAGAGTATTTTGTACAAATTTTTTTGGACCACATCCCGCATCCCCCCTATCGTCTATTGTTTCTTATGAGAATTACATGTTTGTTTTACATGAATTTTGATATACACGATGCCTCTTGGAACACATGTATTGCGTAAATCGAGAGTTACCTGTAGTTGACAATTTTGTTAAGATACAGTTGTTAAAAAAATTACCTATTTGTGAAAAATCATGAAGAGAGTGATCTGAAGTGCTTGCTGCACTCCTGGTTTGGGGAAGGCTTTCTTCTGACTGTCTTATATGGCTGGGTGTTGAGTTGATGTTACATTGTGCATCCAAGTTCTTTGCTTGACCTGAAGCTCCTTCCTCATGTGCTGAAAGATTCTGGGTTCCAGCTCCTTTTTGCTGTGATGAGTCCTCTTCTAGCCCCAAGGAAGAACTACTACTTTTACTAAGTGACTCACTGTCTACTTTCAAAGCAGGAATGGAGAGGGAAGCTATAGCCTTTTCAGTGTAACTGGGGTCATCCAAATTTTCTGAACCATAACTAAGTTCATCATTTCTCATCAGTAGGTCTCCAATGTTGACATCTTCTCCCTGGGAAGTGTCCCACAACTTGATGACTGTTGTCATCTGTAAACACACTGAGGGATTTACAGGTTTTCTTGAACAAAGTTACTGCTACATTTGTAAGGACAATAAAATAATAAAATTTTCAAAGAAAAATCCTTGTCCTTCAACAAGATGGATATTTTGATAATGATGCTTTACTGAAAATTCATCAACAATATCTACCTCTTCAGATACTACTTCAGCTATCACCCTTTGGTTCTGTACCAAGTCTAAGAACCTCTTGGAACAAGTGTGGTCCCATGTCCTCTTCCCATTTGTTGGCAATACACCATAAAGGGAACACTGGAATCCAACAACATATATATGATTGAAAGTCCTTACTTTGTATGTGTGAAATGTCTCAAAATCCACAATGGAAAATGGGTATGTCAACAACTTAACTTAGATGCATGGAGAGGGATTTAGTGGAGTTCTGTTATTTGCACTACCTTCAAGGTTTTTTTGAGTGATATGCAACAGAATTAAAAAATATAGTTACAAAGACAATCATGCATGCATACAAAATATGTATAGTAAGGCAGATGAATGCAAATAGCAAATGCATTATGTTTGAGTAGTTACCTTGATGGCTTGAGCAGGCAATGCAAAAAAGTTTTTATGAAGGAGGCGGAGCTGATCCAAACGGCTTACACACACAGTGCCATAATCAACAAAAAAGAGCTGAAATAGGTTATGCAAACTAAATATATTCAGGACTTTACAGGATATGTAGTAGTGACAATCAGGTTTTATCAAATGACAAAATGTATTTTTTTTTACCACAAAATAAAAATAATGAATTACTACTTGGTATTGGAATATTCTTGTCTTCCACTTTTATAAATCAGAAAGAAACAAGAGTGAGTTAGTAAATGATGATAATGATAAGTATGGTAGTAATGTTAGACTTGCTACCTTAACTGTGGTGAGGTCTTTCACTGAAAGGACAAAGGCTCGATAGAAGTTCTGATCACATGGATATAATGCTGCAACAGCCATTTGATTTGTAACACGTCTTTCATTGAGTCTGTAACGATTCCCGAGCGCACTGCTGTAAAATTCCCTGTAAAACCATAGGTAAAGTTACAATAATGACCACCAATTCATGGACTGTGATGTTTGTTACAGTTGAAATACATAATTATGCTGAAGAAATAACAAATATTGTGCTTCATCAAAAACATGAGAAATACTTCTATAAGTGCTTGCTTGCCTTTCATTCCACTTCTGTCCTATTATTGATGAACAATAAAGAGTGGGTGGCAGGACAGAACCCTGAGAAACCCCAATACTAATATATTCAGAAGAACAGTAATCATCTACCACAGCAGCAATAATCAAAAACAAAACTTGAGATGAAGTTGAAGAAAGAACAAAGTTGAAGGAAGGTAGTTTGGAAATCAAAGCTTTGTGCTAGACACTACAAAAAGTTTTTGAAAAGTCTAAGGCCAGGATGAAATTAAAAAAAAAAAAAATAAATAAATAAATAAATAAATAAATAAATAAATAAAAATAAAATAAAATAAAAAATAAAATAAATAAATAAATAAATAATAAATAAATAAATCATTAAAGGAAACCATGATCAGCATTCGAGCAACCTTGACAAAAGGAACACTAGCAATTAGACAGAAGATTGTGAAGTGATAGATTTTTAAGAATCTTCCTATTGATGATAGATTAAAAACTTAAGATATGTACGTAGAAAATTAAAGCAATAGGATGGTAGTTTGAGGGATTAGAACAGTTACCCTTTTTAGGAACAAGCTGAATGTAGTTAACCTTTCAGCAAGAAGGGAAGGTATGTTGATGGGCAGAGTTGAGAATTTGAACAGGTAAAACTCAAGCATGGAGGCAGTCTCTGAGAAGACGAGAAGGGACCCCATCTGGTCCATAAGCCATGCGAGGGTTTAGACCAGTAAGGGAGGAATAAACCTAGAATCATCCCAGCTAAAGATTTTAGCACAGCTTTGAGCAAAGAGTTCAGCTTTGGAAAAAGATGAGAGAAAAATGAAGGTGCAAAGTTACTGGAGAAGTTTTTGGTAAATTGCCAGTCTTGAGGGGATGGATGTAAAAAAACTTTGACACTTTCTATTAATGAAGGATAAAAGTAAATATTATAATCTGAAATTTCAATATTACTACTACAGCAATGTGTTACTCTATATATAGAACTTGCACTCACAGCATCCTATCCATAAGCTTGTCCAGTTGCTTTGAATAGTTCTCTCCGTAGTGCATGACCCAAAACCACTTAGGTGTGTACACTTCGCCCACTACTACCTCCACCTTCCCAGGAGGAAGTCTCTCCACCAGAGAGTAACTTTCATCAGGGCCAACCACTTTTCCTGTATATGACAAGTTGATCTGAGGGCAAAAGAATTTTGGATATTACTTAATATCAATGTGGTATGGTGTTAGGGTTGGATAGCAACAAGCCATGAGTAAATAAAACAAAGTTACAGGTCTTATAAAATGAAACACCAACACACACACAAATTGAGATTAAGTATGAGATATAATGGCAAACAAAAACCTAGAGAGTAAAATCTATAGACACAGGTATAGCAATAGTTATAAATTTACAACATGGCACGATAATACAGGATGGCAGAGGAGGCATACTTAAAGGAGAGAAGAGTGCCATTACTTGTTCTGGTTTGGGATGTTGGAGAGGCTGGCAGGGCAAGACACATGTGGTGCCTTGGTGATGGTAGAGGCTCACCACACTAAAGTTGGCAAGAAGGAAAGCCTCAAGCGAAGTGAAGCCGTGTTTTTCATGGTCCAGATCCTTGTGACTGGAGCCATAAAATCCCTGTGAAGTTCACCCATAGATAATCAGTGCTCTACATCTCCCACACCAGCAGTTCCTAGTCTGGCAGTTATCTTTTCACATCTAAGGTCATAATGGAGATGTAACAGAAAAATAACCATGAATTTGAAGAATTGTCCCTTACCACTACTACTGCTGCCCTTTTGTCCCCCCACACACTCCCGAAAAATATAATAAAACAAATAAAATAAATAAATAAACAAAAACAAAAATAAAAAATACCCATGAATTTGTACTATTACCACAGCCATCCTCTGGTCTTCCCCCAACACACTAAACCCCTGCCCCCAAAAAAAAAAAAAAAAAAAAAAAAAAATAAATAAATAAATAAATAAATAAATAAAATAAATAAATAAAATAAAAATAAATTAATAAATAAAAAATATAGATTAAATAAAATAATAAATAAATGAAAAAAACCCATACTATATATATATATATATATATATATATATATATATATATATATATATATATATATATATATATATACTGTATATATATATAGTGAATGAAAATCTAAAAGGTATTATTTCTGCATTAAAAGGCATTAAATGTATGGAATTTTCTATGTACTTTCTGTAATGTTCAAAACTAGCAACTGCATATGAAAGCATAAAGAGAATATGAACAGAAAGCATAAAAACATATACACGAATGGAAAAAAAATAAATAAATAAAGAAGGAAAACACTTTAAAGTGTAGCTACTCCAACAGCCTCTGAACACTGACCTCATATGCTGCATAAAGCTCATTCAATTCCAGTCCAAAAGGAAACTCTTCCTCCAGCAGCTTCCTTAAATTCATTGTTGTTTGAGTGTCAAAGCTTCTACTCATTCCTTCAGATGGAGTAGTATCTGGAGATAGTGAAGTGCTGTCTTGTTTCACAAAATATGATGAAAGATATTAATGCATAATACCTTGCACTTCATTAATTGTTAAATGAAGATTGTGAATGCAACAAGCAGGATATCAGAACAATGAAGGATAAAATTAATATGCATGTACAAACACTACTGCAAAACATCTTATCACAATCTCATTCTGCAATTTATGAGAAAATACCAATTTATTCAACCCTATTATAAGGCAAAGTAACCAAGGGCAATCAACCACTGTGCCTTAACCTTGAATTAAGTTCAAAGTTGGCAGGAGCACTTGTCACTGCAGAACACCTGGTAAGATGTGACATTTGGTTTACTGCACTTCCTACTATTTTCCATTTATTTATCACTCCTGCTGAGTTGATGACAATATATAAAGAAACTTGGATATAGAGTAATTACTTGTGTGTTCTGTGGAATCCTGTAACAGAGCGGTGGTTGGGCTGGCAGGGTCCAGGAGGAAAACTTGTCCATCTTTCTTGCAGGTTTTGAACACCTCACTGAGGTGGGAAATTAAGTGGGGAAAGGAATCAAATCCAAGCTCCTGAAGATTCAGCTTTTGGTTTGCCCTTGACTGAAATTTTCCAGAAAAGAATGGCAAGGAAATTGTAATACCATCATAAGTATGTATATTTCAGGGATGGGCAAACTTTTCAGCGCAAGGGCTACATTTGAAAAAAAAAAAAAAAAAAAAAAAAAAAAAAAAAAAAAAAAAAAAATCTTTACAGCGCCATATTATATATGAATCTAGCTAATTTATATTTAAAACAGACAAAATGAAAGGCTTTCAAAGGAAAAACTATTATTTAGCATTGCTTGGTAACTTTCTCTATCAAATTAACAAACATTTGGAAGGCTGCATGAATTCCTTTGGCAGGCCATAGTTTGAATGGTATGCAATGGTAAGTAATTTTGAATCATGCTTACAATTCCCCATTACAAAACATAATAAATTGAAACAATAAATATAAATATATCTTTATCTATATATATGTACCTACACACACACACACACACACACACACACACACACACACACTGCGTAGTGTAGTGGTTAGCACGCTCTGCTCACAATAGAGAAGGTCCGGGTTCGAGTCCTGGGAGCGGCGAGGCAAATGGGCAAGCCTCTTAATGTGTAGCCCCTTTTCACCTAGCAGTAAATAGGTACGGGATGTAACTCGAGGGGTTGTGGCCTTGCTTTCCGGTGTGTGGAGTGTGTTGTGGTCTCAGTCCTACCCGAAGATTGGTCTATAAGCTCTGAGCTCACTCCGTGAATTACACACACACACACACACACACACACACACACACACACACACACACACACACACACACACACACACACACACACACACACACACACACACAAACATCATATCAACTTAAAGACAAGTTGTTATCTAATATTTGAGGAAACTGTTGTCCAATTACATTATTACGAACAATAAGAACCTTCTGATAAATCTAGTGTAAGTTAATATAAATCTTTCCTTGAAACTAGAACACTTACCTCATATTCTGAAATGAGCAAATCTACACTTATGCCACCCAAGCTGCTAATGATGGTGCGGAAAGTGTCAATTGCCTCCTTCCTCATCTTTGTGGTGGTTGTATTCTTTTCTTTATTGTCTGGACCTGAAGGTAAAGGTAAATGTTCACTACATAATGATGGGCCCCACACATGCTCAGGCAGCCGTCCAGATTCTAAGCAAAATAGGACTGTTCAGGCAAAACTGAGTGTGCATGGGTATATGAGGTGGCTCATTCGCAGTGCCTCATGAAACCTGCAGCTGATGTTGACTCCATCTGATCAGCATCCAGTTCAGACAGGTATAAGCATATAGCTATGGGCACTTAAACCTTGAGGCCACATCACTTGGTACAGTACTTGACAGCGTACTAAGGGATGTCTGCTGCACCAAGCACTCTCTGCACCATGGAAGAGGAGCAGCACTTTTGGACAGAATTTATAAACATTTACAAGGAGGATCCATCTGGAAAATCAAATCAAAAGACAGTTTGGAAAAAAAAAAAAAAAATTAAAAATAAAAAAAATAAAAAAATAAAAATAAATAAATTGAAAAAATAAATAAATAAAGAAAAATAAATAAATAAAAAAAATTGCAGCATTTGACTTTACCACTCCTTAGTCCATATATACTTTCCTCTTCCTCCTCCTCTTGTCTTTTTTAATAACTGGGATGCTGCAATAGCTGCTGTCAAAGTATTTCTAGCTCTTCTGTGCCCATGGGACAGGCCATCATCATTCTGTGGTGTTTTGCTAGAACTAAGCTGTGCCTTGAGGTGGCCTGAATAGTTTGTGGGCAGCTGTCAGGCCAGTGTTGTTCAGGTGCTAGACTAGCAGCCTGAACATGTACGGGGACCTTTATTTCCAGGTTGTTCCAAGACTGCACTCAGTTATTGGGGATACATGTTGGACTTAATATGCAACAGTATCCCCAATACCTGAACAATCCTGTTTATGACATTCCCCCCAAAAAACTTACCTTTACTTTCCTCTGATTTTGAAAACAGCAACATTTGGTCACTGAATTCAAAGAACTTCATGTCCACAATGTCATCCAAGGTTTTGAGCATCTCCACAATGTCAGAATAACCAAACACTGACGGTTTCAGCCACTCTCCAAACTCGGCTTCATATGCAGTACTAAACTTCTCAAGAGCAATACCTTGAGGGTTGCTCTTCAGCAAAGTTGTTATTTTCCTCTTGGTGGGTGCTAAGGTGTTAAATTGTTGGAGGCTTGCATTGCTTCCATTGTTGATGAATTTCAGTAACTTCTGGACATCTGGTTTTGGGCGCATGCGACTCATTGGTAATTTCCTGTTGCTCTGGTTCCTGAGGAGAGTTTAATGTTACTACATGGTGATTAGAAATGATTTATGCTATTATTTTACTTTCTTGCTAGCACAGAAGTGGCAATTCTTACTTCTCTCATCAAATAGAACCTTTTATTCTAAATTACTGTATTATGAAGGTAATGATTTCAAAAATTTTATTTGTCTTGTCCTTAGAATGACATACTAAATCATCAATTGTGAATTATGTTAGGTAAGGGTAGGTTAATTTATAATCACGTTAGGATACTAGCTTCAAAATCCAGATCAAGACATTACAACATTGACAAGAGCAGCATCAGCAGTGTAGCTTCCTATTAACATTTTTCTTTTTACATGGTAAGAGGCAGTGTTTGGCTCTACTTCAGCTCCAAAAAATATGAAATAGGACCACAGGACTCTTGTATTTACTTTTATTCCTAAATAAAAAAAAAAAAAAAGGCTATTTAAAACATAAACACTTAGCAGATTCACTAAAATACAATGACATTTACCAGAAAAAGGATATTTTCGTCCCCCAACTTGAGAATAACAAGAGTATTTTTTTTTCCAACTGTTTCATAACTACATACGGAGGTAGATAATTATCGCCTTTACATATATATTTTTCAACTACATAGGTATCTTTAAATTAGAAGAGTCCTTTAGAAAGAAATTTTGCACAAGGCTAAATTCAGGGACATTTCCTGAGACTTAGGCTAAGGTTGTCACCATATTTCCTGTTAGTTTTCCTGGAGTTCCTATAAATTTTATCATGTTACATTCTCAGCGACACACACACACACACACCGTTCTGAATTTCTGCAATTTCAGAAGCTCCGCCACTATGATGAAGGACTACGTAAGTAACCACCACTTGCTGGGTCAGGCTTGGTAGGCGCACAAGCTGAGATTTGCAAATAGGAAAACGAACACCTTGGTAAAGCACAAGAAAAGCACAGACCAGGATGAACATAATACTAAAACAGGTATCTTGGTCATAAAACATAAACAGAAAAATTCATAGATATTATTTTCTAAACTTTGATAAGCAGTGCTCAATCAGCGCCCTCCGCCACCAAACAAAGACGTCTGGGAGCCACTTCAGTAAGACAACTATTACCTCATGAAGCAGACTATCCGGGTCCGTGTTGTGCAATTACGTCTGCACTCTACAGACGCCACCACAAGATACAGTATGGTGAGATGAGGCTCAAGGCGATGTTCTCACGCCACGTGTCGCTCCGATCACTGCTCAGAGATGTGTTGTCAAGCCGAGTCTGAGGTCCCAGTGCTTCGGCCAATGGGCAATGGCTACAGCCTTGAACCTTCTAGCACTGCAAAATGTCGACATATGTAACAATTGATTCAAACAAAGTTATAACCCTAAAAGTTACAGAGAATGAAATAATAGAAAAAAATGACGAATATTTTCAACACTGATAATGTATGCTTGCAAAACAAATACCGTCAAGAAAGACAATAGGTCATTCGATGCTGCTGCTGCTGCTACATGTATTAATGATACTACTACTACTACTACCATCATGAGAACTGCTTCTATTTAGTTATTTGGTGACAAGAAGAAGAAATTTATGAAGGCAACTTACTGTACCGTACCCTAAATCAAATGAGAGAGAGAGAGAGAGAGAGAGAGAGAGAGAGAGAGAGAGAGAGAGAGAGAGAGAGAGTTTTTATGATATTCGTACAATCTCTATTAATTTGGAATAATCGTATAAAACTCATATTTTACCACTTTCTCAAATTGTTCTGACTGTCAACTGAGAGATTTACTGAAGGAGAAGAAGAAGAAGAAGAAGAAGAAGAAGAAGAAAAGTTTGGTGAGAAATATATTAAGAATCTTACGCTTACATAAAATACAAATGTCACAACGTAAAACAGCACATGAAACAGACAAAGAAAGAAAAATAGAAAAGTGAGTAAGTGAGTAAGTAAGTAAGTAAGACAGGAAGGAAGAGAGAAAACTAAAAAAAAAAAAAAAAAAAAAATATGATGGCGTAACTTTTCTACAAATGATCATGAAAAACGAGAATACATTTTCAATATCTTTTTCCCCACTCGCAGAAGGCTAAGTAATGGCGACAGGTTGCTCAACGTGATAATACACCGACTTAAAATAGTGTAGTAGAGTGCAGGCGGTGTTTATCACGACTATTATGGCCGAGGAAGTAACTGGCCCCGAGCTGAAAACCATTTTGCACCGTCCGCCTCCTGTGCAGTACATCGTGCTCGCTTCTGTCCACGACTCGCCTCCAATTTCATGGCTGGGCTGCTCTTCCTCTCTTCTCTCCTCTCTCCTCCTCTTCCTCCTCTTCTTCCTCCTCCTTCTTCTTCCTCTTCCTCCTGTCCTCCTCCTCCTCCTCCTCCTCCTCCTTCTTCTTCTCCTCCTCCGTTCTCATTCCTCTCTTTTCCCCAGGGTGGACCGAGACGAGACTGTCACACCCTTTTGTTGGTGTTTCATATTTTCCTCACTACACTATAAGGCGAACACACACACACACACACACACACACACACACACACACACACACACACTATAGTCGACTAGTCGTATAAAATAAACATCTAGAGGTCAGATTTTCCCTTGCTGTGTTGGCGTCGCGACCTTTATGTTCCCAGGTAGCTCCTGGGGACAGACAGTGCAATGACGGCCGCTTTTATCTCTCTTGTTCATTTGTCACACATTCTCATGGTTCACAGCCGCATGCTTTACATCCCGCCGTACCCGAAGGCCTCCCTGCCAATTATCACTCCTGGGCACGCAACCCTAAAGCCTGCGAGAGGGGGCGGCGTGCCTGGCTCCGCTGTGAATCACCCCCGCGGGACGGTCATTCACTGCCTCGCGTGAGCTGTGTTCCATCTATGATACACATTTTTCATCCCGTATCGTGCCTACTTCCTTTCCCGTTATCACCCACGCCTGCTCACGCCCCGCTGGCTTAACCCGGCTCACCCACCTCACGCCACCTTTTCTGTGAAGCTGATAACTTTGCCGTCTTGCTGCCTGGAGACTCATATGTATATTATTTTAACCCGTGTGGGCCTCGCTATTCGCATCAATTTCATCCCAAGCGGTGAAAACCATCCCGACCCTCTGCCTCCTGCGTACTGCCTCGAATTCCACCAGGCTCCTGAGGGATCCTGTGCCGCCGGACCGAGCAACACAACATTTTGTCTGTAACTGGGTATTCTAGGTCCGCTGGGTTGTATTTCTTTAAAGTGGTGGAGACTTGTAAACTTTTCACTTATTTTTGTTGCTCTGATATTGTTTTCTAAACTCTACGTGCGTCCATGGGTGACTACAAGTGGTGAAGGTTGGTTGTCAGTAAGTCTCTCTCTCTCTCTCTCTCTCTCTCTCTCTCTCTCTCTCTCTCTCTCGTTGGCAGATCAAAGATACCAAAGACCTTGATTATTCCGAGCCTGTTGCTTCCCAAACACTCCGACCGGTGATGTGACGCGGAACTTTCCTTAGAACACACACACACACACACACACACACACACACACACACACACACACACACACACACACACACACACACACACACACACACACACACACACACACACACACACACACACACACACACACACATACACACACACACACACACACACACACACAACAAGGAATAATACTCTCCTGGGAGATGTCCTACACCCTCCTACGCCGTGTGTTCCGCCCATGCAGTGTTTCTTGTTTTCAATGTGTACGAGGAGTGTTCCAGATCAGTGTTCAAGTCTCGAGGTACTCCTGTGTTCCAGTATCGCAACTTCAAGATATTACAGTGCTCCATTGTTCTAGTCTCGAAATACTCCGGTTTTCCATAGTTCTAATCTTGAAATGTTCCAATATTCCAGTATTCCGGACTCGAAGTATTCCAGTCTTTTATTATCCCAGCCTTTAAGTATCCCAGTGTTTTGGATTCCAAGTATTCCACTATTCCAGCCTCGAAGTATCCCTGTATTCCAGCCTTCAAGCATTCCAGTATTTTAGCCTTCAAACATTCCAGTATTCCAGTCTCCAAATATTTCAGTATTCCAGCCTCCAAGTATTCCAGTATTCCAGTCTCTAAGTATTCCAGCTCAAGTTTCCTGTTCCAGTGTTCCCGTATTCTATCCTTGAAGTGTTACTGTTACAATGTTTCCTTTTATTCCGTGCTCCATCACCACCATGTTCCGAGGAGCTTGTTCCGATATTCCCGCGCTCCCTCCTCCTTGTGTTGCGTCTTCGGAGTGTTCAGGTGGCAAGTGTTCCCCGATTCCCTTACACACCGTCTCCTGTCCCTGTGGATTTCCCGCCGCTCTTGTCCTTGTCAACAACAGCTACCAGTCCACACACACACACACACACACACACACACACACACACACACACACACACACACACACCAGTTTCATCTTCTACCCGTGATATATAAAGAATTATGACATAAAAAAGAGGAAAAATGCCTCCCCAGACAGCTAATTCATAAATTTTAACGGGAGACATTGCATATAAATTGAATACGCCCTGTGATTCAATGAAGTCTTTTATGGTGACCTCCATCCTCTCTCTCTCTCTCTCTCTCTCTCTCTCTCTGTGTGTGTGTGTGTGTGTGTGTGTGTGTGTGTGTGTGTGTGTGTGTGTGTGTGTGTTTACCTTCTAAAAGGGGGAGAGAAAAGATATGGTGAAGTGAATTAGCAAGAAGAAGTGAGTCTGGCACAGAGGGAGATACGGAGAGGGAAAAAAGGGTAGGGACGAGGAAGGAAGGGAAGATACAAGAACTGTGATAAAAATGGGATAGAATAGATGAAAAGAGGAAAGAAACAGGGGGAGAGGAATAGAGGGAGAGGGAAAGAGATTGAATCGTTGGAGAGGAAAAACGAGGCAGACTTTTCTCAGGTTTCTTTCAAAAGCGAATGGAAAGAAAAGCATACAAGAATAACAATAATAAAGAAAGAGAGAGAGAGAGAGAGAGAGAGAGAGAGAGAGAGAGAGAGAGAGAGAGAGAGAGAGAGAGAGAGAGAGAGAGAGAGAGAGAGAGAGAGAGAACTGTGATTCATAAACATGGAACTACTACTACTACTACTACTACTACTACTACTACTACTACTACTACTACTTCCACTACTACTACTACTACTACTACTACTTTAAGGTGCCACGTTTTCAATTTCACTGTATGACATAACATTTAAGCTTATAGGAAATCTCTCTCTCTCTCTCTCTCTCTCTCTCTCTCTCTCTCTCTCTCTCTCTCTCTCTCTCTCTCTCTCTCTCTCTCTCTCTCTCTCTCTCTCTCTCTCTCTCTGTCTGTCTGTCTGTCTGTCTGTCTGTCTGTCTGTCTCTCTCTCTCTCTCTCTCTCTCTCTCTCTCTCTCTCTCTCATATATATATATATATATATATATATATATATATATATATATATATATATATATATATATATATATATATATATATATATATATATATATATATATATATATATATATATATATATATATATATATATATATATATATATATATATATATATATATATATATATATATATATATATATATATATATATATATATATATATATATATATATATATATATATATATATATATATATATATATATATATATATATATATATATATATATATATATATATATATATATATATATATATATTTTCTCTTCATTCTTTTCCTCATTTACTTGGAATCTTTAAGATACATAAATCTTAATCTCTCTCTCTCTCTCTCTCTCTCTCTCTCTCTCTCTCTCTCTCTCTCTCTCTCTCTCTCTCTCTCATTTTTCTTTTATTTTCTCCTTCGTGGTTTATTTTATGTCGTATCCAGTTAACTTCTTTTCTCTTGAATTCCTCTTAGCTTTCTTTACGTCTCTCTCTCTCTCTCTCTCTCTCTCTCTCTCTCTCTCTCTCTCTCTGTCTCATCTTCCCTCCGCTTCTTCCTCTTTCCTCCACTTTATTTCTGTCATTCAATTCTTCTTATCTTCCATTCTTCTTTCATTTGTCTTTTATTTAGTTTTCTCAGTTCTCCTTCCTTGGCATAACCTCTTGTCATGTCCTTTATTTCCCTCCCAATTTCTCTTTCCCTTTATCTATCTTTCTCATCCCTCGGTTTCTCTCGTCTTTCTCTATTTCTATCTTCATTGTCATTTGTCTATTATGGTTTCTTGTGCCTCTCCCTGTCTCCTTCCATTTGCTCTTTTATTGCATTCCTTTCCTGATTCTTTATTCTTTGTTATTGTTGTACTTCTCTCATTTACTCTTTTTCACTTCTTCCAATATTTGTCTTATTTGTAATTTATCTATATTACTTTCTTCATTTTCTTGTATCTCCCTCTCTCTCTTTCTTTTTTTCCCTCTCTCTTTCAACACTTTCTGTCTTTCAGCACTCTTTTTTTAACTTTCGTCTGCTCTTCGTTATTGTGTCTCTCTCTTATCTCCTCTTTCACTATGCACTTCCTTACTTTCTTGTGCGTTATTCGTTATCCTATACCTCCCTCATTCCTTCCTCCACCCTCTTCCAATACTCACTTTTCCTGTCCATTGCACCTTCGTTATTTCTCCTCCCTCATTCCTCTCTTTCTTTCCTCTTTCTCTCATATCCATCTTCTTACCCTTCCCTACTCTTCCCGTCTACCCTCCCTACCTTCCAACATTCCTTCCTTTCTGTACTTTTCTTATTCTATTTTATCTCCTTCGTTCTTCTCTCTCGTCTATTTAAATGCGGATCTTCCTTTTCTTTCCCTATTCGTCCTTCGATTTCAGAATTTTTTTGGCATCTCATTCTGGTCTATTTCTCGTATTTCATTCCCCATTTTCTTTAATTTTTCTATCATTCTCTCATTTTCTTTTTATTTCCTACCTATCACTTTTTCTTTTCTACTTTCCTTCCTTCTTCCATTTCTCCATTATCTATTTTTCTAACCCATCTTTACTTAGTTCCTATCTTCCCTTCTCTCTTTTTCACTATCGACATTTACCCATCGCTGCCCATCTTTCTTTTCCTCTTCTCTGATACTCTGTTCTCTTACCCTTCCTTACTATTCTTCTTCAACTCCTCCTTACTACCAAACTCATTTCTTTTCTTTCTTCCTCCATTATTTACTTTCCTTATTTATCATTACTACTCTGCATATCCTTCTCTTTCTTCTATCTCCTTCTATCTACTTTTTCTTTCCTCTTTACTTCACTACTCATCTCTTTCCTTTCTTTCATTGGATGCTTTCCTTACCCATTCTCTGCCCTTCTGCCCTTCCCTTTCTCCTATATATCTCTCTTTTACCCTTCCTTGCTCTCCCTTCCTTCGTTACTCCCTTCCCTTCCTCCCTTGCATCCCTTCCAATCAATATCCACAGCCACAGTACTATGACCAACCTGCTCCGGCCCCCTCACCCTCACCAAACCCAATCGACAGTCACGAGATCCAAGAATCAATCAAGCTTCCACGCTGTAATGAAGTTCTCGCCAGGAAAACCCATCGCAGCCTTCAGCTCCATGTAGTGTCTCGCTGGTCAAGTCTCAATTCTCTCTCCCTCTTTGTCCCTGCTGCCCCCACCCCTCTCTCTCTCTCCCTCTCTCTCTCTCTGCTGTGGTATTTTCTTTCGTTGCGTCTTAATTTTACATCCTGATGAAAAATGTGTGTGTGAGAGAGAGAGAGAGAGAGAGAGAGAGAGAGAGAGAGAGAGAGAGAGAGAGAGAGAGAGAGAGAGAGAGAGAGAGAGAGAGAGAGAGAGAGAGTTACATTTCTAAATCCGTTATATATATGTGTGTGTGGGCAGGAGGGAGGGAGGGAGGGAGGTGGGAGGAGGGGGAGGAGGAGGAAAGGATGGAGCGGAAGGAGAAGCAAGGAGTCTTATTAATTATTTGATGTCATTTTTGGCTCGCGAGGAAAGACTTGGGATTCTTATTGGTGGAGAGGCTTATTGCTGAGAGAGGATTGTTGCTCTGGGAGTTTGTTAGCGAGTGTTTATTTCGTGCTCGAGACAAACCTTAACCCTTTCAGCCCTTTCACTCCGATACACAACAATTCTGACCACTAATGAAAAAACAATATATGAAGATTTTGGGACGGAAAGGAATAGACTGAAGAATATTTTTACCCAGTGGTTGTAGAACTAGAGCAAAAGATGTCTCAGATTGGTTAGGGATTAGGCAAGGATGTGGAAGATAGCAGAGAAAAGGGTTGAGAGGAGGAGGAAGGGGAGAAGAGGTGAAAAGTTAATTGTGTTCTCATTTTTCCTAAAGCATTTTTTCCCATGGTTTGATTATAGCCTATGAATTCTCATGTATTAGTTTATCTATTTTACTGCTTTCTTAGTAAGTGTGTATCTTGCTTTTCTGTATTTCTGTATCGTCTATGTGTTTGTCTGCCTGTTTGTTCGTACTTTCTGTCTGTTTGCCTGTTTCATCTGGGAAGTCAAATAATTAGCTAAACAATCAATCATTTTCTCTCTCTCTCTCTCTCTCTCTCTCTCTCTCTCTCTCTCTCAGATGATAACAGAAAATAAGAAAGAAATTGAGCACTTGTCTGTGTGTGTGTGTGTGTGTATTTACCTAGTTGTAGTTTTACAGGGCTTGGGCTTTATGCTCGTGTGGCCCCGTCTCCATATCTACACTTATCCAATTTTTCTTTAAAACTATGTACACTCTTTGCTGACACCACTTCCTCACTCAAACTGTTCCAAGTCTCAACACATCTCTGCGGGAAACTAATATTTTTAACATCTCTCAGACATCTTCCCTTCCTCAGTTTCTTACTATGCGATCTTGTGTGTGTGTGTGTGTGTGTGTGTGTGTGTGTAATTCACTGTTTGATTTGCTGCAATCTCTGACGAAACAGCCAGACGTTACCCTACGGAACGAGCTCAGAGCTCATTATTTCCGATCTTCGGATAGGTCTGAGACCAGGCACACACCACACACCGGGACAACAAGGTCACAACTCCTCGTGTACCTACTCACTGTGTGAACAGGGCTACACGTGAAAGGAGACACACCCAAATATCTCCACCTGAATCGAACCCGGTGTGTGAAGCCAGTGCTCTAACCACTGAGCTACCGGGCCGTGTGTGTGTGTGTGTGTGTGTGTGTATTTCTCCGCTAAACATGAAAAACTCTTCTCTGACACTCACAGTCTCTAATATCCTCACACCTCATTTCTCACATCCTTTTATTGCTCCTGTGTCAATAAAATTAAAAATAAAAAACATTCGAGTCTCTAAAAGTCGTTCTCTCTCTCTCTCTCTCTCTCTCTCTCTCTCTCTCTCTCTCTCTCTCTCTCTCTCTCTCTCTCACGTATCCTGCAAGCTTCTCTTCCACGTGCCTCTCTCAATCCCGAGCGTTGACCGACAATACAATACACTCACGCTGCCCGACTTTCTGACTTCTTCCCAACGCTTAGAAGGCTTGCCAGGGATTACACCAGGTTGTTTTCATCTTCCTAGCTTATGCATATATTTTTAGCGACTATTTCTTTTTTTTTCTCTCTTTGTTCCCATACTGCTTCCACGTCCTGGGTTTAGTTCCTTTTTGTTTTCGCAGGATTTTGTAGTTTTTTTGGGGTTTTGTTTTTCGTCTTTTAAGTGTTTTTGTTATTTTTTTATGCATTTGTTTGTTTTCGTTTAGTTTCTGTATCTGGTGTTTTCTTATTAACATTATTTATCATTGGTCGTGTATTGCTGTTGTTGTTGTTGTTGCTGCTGTTGCTGTTGCTGTTGTTGCTGTTGTTGCTGCTGTTGCTGTTGCTGTTGTTGCTGTTGTTGCTGCTGTTGCTGTTGCTGTTGTTGCTGCTGTTGGTGTTGCTGTTGTTGTTGTTGCTGCTGTTGCTGTTGTTGCTGTTGTTGCTGCTGTTGCTGTTGCTGTTGTTGCTGTTGTTGCTGTTGCTGTTGTTGCTGCTGTTGGTGTTGCTGTTGTTGTTGTTGCTGCTGCTGTTGCTGTTGTTGCTGTTGTTGCTGCTGTTGGTGTTGCTGTTGTTGCTGTTGTTGCTGCTGTTGGTGTTGCTGTTGTTGTTGTTGTTGCTGCTGTTGCTGTTGTTGCTGTTGTTGCTGCTGTTGGTGTTGCTGTTGTTGCTGTTGTTGCTGCTGTTTTGTTGCTGTTGTTGCTGTTGTTGCTGCTGTTGGTGTTGCTGTTGTTGCTGTTGTTGCTGCTGTTGGTGTTGCTGTTGTTGCTGCTGTTGCTGTTGCTGTTGTTGCTGTTGTTGCTGCTGTTGCTGTTGCTGTTGTTGCTGTTGTTGCTGCTGTTTGTTGCTGTTGTTGCTGTTGTTGCTGCTGTTGTTGCTGTTGTTGTTGTTGTTGCTGCTGTTGGTGTTGCTGTTGTTGCTGTTGTTGCTGCTGTTGGTGTTGCTGTTGTTGCTGTTGTTGCTGCTGTTGCTGTTGCTGTTGTTGTTGTTGTTGCTGCTGTTGCTGTTGTTGCTGCTGTTGCTGTTGCTGTTGTTGCTGCTGTTGGTGTTGCTGTTGTTGCTGTTGTTGCTGCTGTTGGTGTTACTGTTGCTGTTCTTCATCTCAACAACAGTAGCAACAACAACAACAAGAGCAACAACAATGCCACCATCATCGACATTAATAGCAACACTAACAATAATAATATTAACATAAACCACAGCTACTACTAAAATTTCTTGTAAAAAAAAAAAAAAATTTTTTTTAAATCACGAGAGAGAGAGAGAGAGAGAGAGAGAGAGAGAGAGAGAGAGATTCTAGGACTCGCCTCGGCTTCGCAGTGCTACGCGCAGTGACGCAAAGTGTTTTCAGAAGCCTCGTAACACAGAAATAATGGATCATGGCGGCGTGGCAGTCACCAGGGAGACGGAAGAACGATTTTTTACAATACCTGATATGGAAAAGCACTTCGCGGCCCTCACACAATTGTTACGTTTTCTTCGACTAAATGACAAGCGCATGTGTCCTCCTGAACGCACTCAAGCGGGCGCACTGACTGAAATCCGGGATAAATATTGAATCATACACGGGACACACCTCGAGGCAGCCAGGCGGTAATGTAAAGCCGAGTGATTCAAATGAGCTGAAATGTCGTAAATTCAACGTCAAATGGCAACTGGCACGATTGGTTTCATGTCCCGGGCGAGTTTCTCTTTAACCATATCCCAAAACACTTCAGTACCACACTCTTGCTACTCTCAAAAGGTTGGATTAATTAAAGTGAAACGGATTTTTAAGAGTGTTTTCACGGTTTTAGTGAGAAATTAAGATGCTTTATATATTCTCAACACGAAAAAAGACTCTTGAGAACCTGGCTGATGGTGTCTGTGGCCATTGAAAATAATCGTGATGAGAGAGTAAAGTCTTTCAAAACAGGAGCATCTCTGACTCATACTCCCCGTAGTAACATTGCATTCCCGCGTTGCAAAGTAGGTCTGTTTGAGTCTCTCTTGAGCCTCGGAGCTTACTTTCACGCGGCGCTCAACACGTACAGCACACAAGTTCCAGGCACCGGTGATCTTTTTGAAGCTTTTGACTTTAGGGTTTGGAGTTTCGTTTATATTTATTCGGTCTCTCTCTCTCTCTCTCTCTCTCTCTCTCTCTCTCTCTCTCTCTCTCTCTCTCTCTCTCTCTCTCTCTCGGTGCTTCATCTAAAGGTAAAGGGGATTAAATTACGGCTCTCTCCGGGATCCATAAAAAAGAAATCGTCCGCTTGGATTTATTTATATTGGAAAAGTGGGTGGAAACTACACACCGGTGAGATATTGCGACAAAAAAAAGAAAAAGAGGATATTTTGGCCTGTTGACTCTTAACTCTCTCTCTCTCTCTCTCTCTCTTTGCGGTGTATTCTTTTTATTTTTTCAAGCTTTATTAATTTCTGGCTCGTGACGGGGCGGTGCTGTTCATGGCGCCGAGTCCATTATGTGGTCGATGGTGCGGCGACGTGCGTGATGGGGCTAATGAGGTCAATTGCACCACCACCACCACCACCACCGCCTCCACCACCACCACCACCACTGCCCGCCTGTCCCTTCACACTTGTGCTCTCTTCCGCCTTCCTTCAAGTACTCTTTCCTTTATCACTACAAATAATCTTCAAGCAAATAGTTATACTTTTATTTATTCATCTGTTTTTTATTTCTCTTTCATGCGTTATATTCATGTACTCGTTGAATATTTCTCTACTTTTGCCTTCAATGCTTTATATTTGCACTCTATCGGTTACAGATATTCCGTGATTTTTTTTTCCATAGTAGCAGCATTATTTCCTTCATTGAATTTCTCTTTTATAAGTTATATTTCTGCACCTAAAATACTTATCTTTTATTCCCTTTAATGCTTTTTATATTTGCAACACAAATACTCTCTCTCTCTCTCTCTCTCTCTCTCTTAACCTCTTCTCTAAATGTTTGTTTTTTCTGTACCCGGAAAGCCCTTTACTTAATCCAGTAAATGCTTCTTTTTTTTTTTTCCATTCCTTTATCCGTTCCTATCTTCCAACAACTTCTTTTCTTACAAATCCCGTATAGATTCGTACTCTAGCTTACACAAACACTTGTTCTCTAGATGCCAAAATAGCTTATCTCGATTTATAAGTAACATTGAATACTCTCTTTGATAACCGCTTTCGACTCAGTAACTTTCATGTTTGCTTCTTTTCTGTCCCTTCGCGGTACTTCCTCTTGCTGACAGTGTTCCTCGTCCTCACTGGCAACGGATCACCCCAGCACACGAATAAACAAACAGACAAACGAGGAGAATTCTTAGTTGTCCTGCAGGGGAGATAAACATTCTCTCTCTCTCTCTCTCTCTCTCTCTGGTAATAACACAATTATGCTTCATTACCGCTTGTCCATTCTGCTGCCAAACAATTTTCTGAAGACTATTTCTTTATGTTGTATTTTGTATTTTTCGTGGTGTTTGTTTTGTAACCTAGAGAAGATTAAATCAACCTCTTATGCTCTCTCTCTCTCTCTCTCTCTCTCTCTCTCTCTCTCTCTCTCTCTCTCTCAGGTAATAACACAATTATGTCTCGCCTCCTTCCCACAAACAATTGCAGCACCGGCCGGAGTTTATCTACCCTGTGTGTCTCCCGCAGCTCCTCCCGCGGCACTGTGTCACTCCACATCAACGTAAAATGGAATATACAATTTGCGTGCAACACTTGGCGGTGGTTAATGTACTGTATTCCTTGGCCACGCCACGGTCTGTCTCTCTTGCTTCTGGTCCATGAACAGACACGCCTTTATACACATAGTTACACACTTCCACACACACACACACACACACACACACACTAGAAAGATAAATAAGCAAATAGATAGAAATGAAGTAAATAGAATAAGCCAAAAGGCCTACCGGAGAGAGAGAGAGAGAGAGAGAGAGAGAGAGAGAGAGAGAGAGAGAGAGAGAGAGAGAGACTGCCGCTCAGTATTTCCATCTGAAATCATGTGGCAGTAAAGAAGAAAAAAAAAAAAAAGGAAATGGAAAGCTCGCAATGTAGATTGATACAAAAATAATAACTCCTCTTAACGTCAAGACGATAAGACTCACTTGTAATGGATTAGAAATAGAATGAATATAATCTACCAATACGTCTCTTGGGGTTATTACAAAACTCATACAGGAAATTCTAATGTGAGTTCGAAGAGGAATACATGTGAATACCGGCGTGGATGTGAATAAGGATATGGGTTATAATCTGTAGGGTGATACGAATTCAGATACGGATGAAGATTCGGATGTTATAGATACTAATAAGAATACTGATAAGAATACAGACGTGGACACTGGTACGGATACTATGGATACTAATACTGATACTAATACTGATGGTGTTGCCGATACTAATACTGGTTACGAATACGGATTATACTGACACTGATGAAGAAATATGATAATGATGTAGAGAATAGAAAAGAGAATACAATGATGATTTGTTTTTGTAGGTCCAATTAACTCTTAATAAAAAAAATGGAGCAAATGAATTGGAAGTTTCAATGATACGAAGTGAAATTAGTTGTCGTGGAGAAAGAAAAATTGCAAGGATAAAAAAAAAGTCAAATTAGCTTTAGTGAGGATTAAAAAAGGAAGAGAAAGGGAAAGTTCTAATGATACAAATTAGCTGTCAAGTAAGGAAATGAGGAGTTGCAATGGTGTGAGGCCAAATGAAGTAGTCTGACTGATGCTCCTCTCTTCTGCAGCTCTCTTGTATCAACCACATGGAAGATGAATGTACATAATATGAAGAAAAAAAAAAAGACATCTGAAGAAATTTTGAACACAACGAAACACTACACGTGCCGTGGTACAGTGGAACCATGCGTGCTTTGGGGTCCGAGGGGTCTCCAAGCGCAGGGGTTCAAATCCTGTCCACGGTCCGAGTGTAGGTTGGGCTTCCTCACTCGGGGCAATGGTTTCCTAGCGAGTGGGCTTTGAGATAGGAGGTACCCCTAAAAGTATCCCCTTTAGCCCAGAAATTCCCGTGAAAAGCCCACATGGTATAAAAGAAAAAAAAAAAAGAAAAAAGAGAATTGTGCCTTGGATTTGTTTTTAGCGAAGGACGGACACTAACTAGAGATTCCTAAAAGTTAAAGAAGATAAAATAAAATGCTCTGCTAAATTCAATACTTGAAAATAAAAGAAACACAATTCCGGAAATGAAAAATAAACTCAAAGAAAACTAGCGAATCGCGACTTGCTTTTGTTTTTAGCGACGAACGGAGACTGACTGAGACTAGCGTTTAAAGAGAGAGAGAGAGAGAGAGAGAGAGAGAGAGAGAGAGAGAGAGAGAGAGAGAGAGAGAGAGAGAGAGAAAACTCCACCAAATTCATTACTAAAGAATAAAAGAAACACCGTTCGAAAAATAAAAAGTCAACTCAAATCTATATCTTTTTTTTTTTACACTTTTGTCTCTCACGAGTCGCCATCCGTCCATCATTCCGTGCACCCACAAATCTTTTCTCTCCGCCGGTGCCCAGACAACGATTACTAAGGATCATCTCGTACATCCTTTTTTCCCTCAGTCAGTCAGTCAATTTCTCGGTATTTCAGGTTGGCAATGGAATAGCTATCTTAAGCTGTCACTTTCCGTATTGAATTTCCACGAATACCTGTGATGTGATTTCCTCCATGAAAGAAGCGCGAGGGAGGAACAAAAGAAGCATTTTTGAGCTGTAGTGAATTCTGTTGCCATTTTTGTGCGAGTTCTGTGAAAATTCCTCACGTTCATGTCGTTTTCCTTTATGGTTTTATGGGTAACGTCATGAGAAGATGGACGTAAAGCGTCTTAGCAAATCATAAAGAAGATGAAGTGGAATACAATATATTTTATCTTAGCAAATTATAGACAAGATGAACGTAGGCAATATGATAAAGGAAAAATACAATATCTGAACAAATTGTAAACATTATTAAGGTAGAGCATTTTAATATATCATAAGCAAAGTAGAAAGCATCTGAAGGAATCATGAATAAGGTAAAGTATCTTGGTAAATCATGAGCATTATAAGGAAGAACTAACAGAAAAAAATATCATAACTATAACGAGGTAGAACAAATAAGGAAATATTATTCAGTTATGCAAAGTAAATAGGAACGAACATCTTTACAAATCATATGCAAGACTAGGTAGAATATTTTGGAGAATAATAAACTATACTCTTGATAAAAAAGAAAAGTTTGTGAGTTTCGCTTCCTAGATAAGCAAATAAATTTACAATGTATAAAAAAGATCACGAGATAAATGAATAATGACAGTGGTGGTGGTGGTGGTGGTGGTGGTGATATTCCATTGACAAGAAGGGAGAAAAATACGTAATAAAGAAAAACAAATGAAATACAGAGAAAAGAAAAAAAATAAGCATAAAAAACTAAATGAACATCACGAAACAACAATAAAGTAATAAAAAAAAAGAGGAACAAGGACATCAAACTATAAAAAAACAAGATAAATAACATAAAACGTAAAAAGTCAAAAAGCAAACAAGAAGATGCGAACGAAAACAAGCACCCACGATTCATGAGCATCAATGAAAACTAAATCACGTAATTTCGTCTTGGAATCTTAAAATATCGTCTTTCATGTCGAGAATAGACCAGCCAATCATCCGCGTTGGACTCCTAAAAGCCATGCACGTGAAGATATAACTCTGATAACTCCGAAGCTCGACCACTGAAGGTAAAATGAACTGAAAAATTGAAGGAATGATGATATTCGAAAGATGTGATGTTGTTTGAGACTGATCTATTTTTACCCTTTGAATTTGACTTATATCAGAAAAGAATATCGTACAAGAAGTGATATGGAGTAAAGCAGATTAAGATTGATGGTTTATTCTCTTCCTTGTGTGTATTAGAAGGAAAATACCACAATAATAAGGGATGATGAAGTAAAGACAGATCAGTATTGTTAATTAAGACAGATAACCAGTGAAATGAAACAGAAATAGCAAAGAAATGTTGAAAGAAATTAACAGATCGCAACACTTCTGAGCACACAACACAGCACACTTCAATACACAACACTCCTAGAACACGAAATAACCCAAAACAACACAATTAGAACACAAAGCAACAGCTCTTAACACACAAAACACACCACCTACCACTCCCACACACACACACACACACACACACACACACGTCGCCCCACAAGAGGAAAAATACGAGTTCGGATTTAATTAAAACTTTACATGAACGTCCGCAAAGGTGAGGAAAATTGAAGGTGGGATGAGGTTCAGGCGATGCAGTGAAATGTGCAAACTTACCATGATCTTCCTCTTCTCTTCTATAACCCTCCTTCCTTCCTTCCCTTCTTCCTTTCTTCTTTTCCTTTCCTTTTCTTCTCTTGCTTCCTCCTTTCTTCGTGTTCTTTCGCCATAATCTTCCTTTTTTGTTTGCATTCTTTCCTTTTTTGTTTTTCTTCCTTTTCTCTTTCTTGTTCCTCCTTCTATCCTTTTTTTTTTATTTTCCCCGCTTCTTCCTGTTCTCTAGATCCCTCCTTTCTTAATTTTTCTTTTCTATTATCTATGTGGTTTAATTTCTTTATAGATATTCTCTTCTTCTCTTTTTTTGTTCTTAATTTCAATACTTTCTTCTACTTCTTAATTTTTTCATTTGCTTTCCTAATTTTCCAATTGCCTTCTATATTTTCTCCCTTCTTTGTCTGCTCTTCTTCTCATTTTCTCATTTTACTCTTCTTTATCTCCTTTCTTCCTTGTTCTTTTCTTTTGTTTCCTTCTTTTCTATTTCTCTTCTTTTGATTCTTTCGTTTTTCTTTTTTCCTGAACGTTTGATTTGTTTTCTCAACGTTTACATTTCTCGGAACGTTTACATTCGCTTGATTTTATTTGAGTTTTTTTTTTTTTTTGTCTTCCTATTTTGTCCACCTCGTTTTTATTTCCTGCATAATTTGTTGAAATGTTAATTTAATTGCGTTATCATTCATATTGTTTTCTCTCCTCTCGTGAATAAGAATTATGTTGATTTATATGCAGTCCACTCTTTTGCCTCCAATTCTCATTATATCATTATCTTTCTAAACGTTTTTTTCTTTCGTCACTTTCGGCTTTCATTTACTCATTTTTTTCTTTAACATTTTCTTCAACGTATCTGGAATTGAATTATGCATTTTTTTGTGGTATTATCTAGTGAGTCATTAGCTCTTCTTAGTATGTATTCTCTCTCTCTCTCTCTCTCTCTCTCTCTCTCTCTCTCTCTCTCTCTCTCTCTCTCTCTCTCTCTCTCTCTCTCTCTCTCTCTCTCTCTCTCTCTCTCTCATGTAATTGGTTCTGTACCTATTAATCCATTTCTTTATATATATATATATATATATATATATATATATATATATATATATATATATATATATATATATATATATATATATATATATATATATATATATATATATATATATATATATATATATATATATATATATATATATATATATATATATATATATATATATATATATATATATATATATATATATATTACATAACACATTTATATAGCTATTTATTTATTTGATATCTCTCTCTATCTCTCAATCAATCAATCAATCAATCAATCAATCTATCTATCTATCTATCTGCCTTTCTATCTGTCTGTCTATCTATCTATCTATCTATCTGTCTGTCTGTCTGAATATTCATCTGTCTATCTGCTTATCTAACAATCTATACATCTATCTATCTATCTAATTGCTCACACTATCTCCTCCGTTGTAACATTTCCTCTTGTCTCACCGCGTCTAAAGTTCCCCATTCTGGCTTGCTCTTTTATCGCTGCTACTGGTGGGTCTTCAGGTCTACTGGAAGCATCGATTTCGCTCCTACTCTTGTACTTCGCAGTCTGCCTTCCTCCTGCATCGAGGGTCCGCTGGCTGTTCCTCCTCCACTTCTAACTTTCTCACAATGGTTCCCCGATAATATTTGCTCTCTCTCTCTCTCTCTCTCTCTCTCTCTCTCTCTCTCTCTCTCTCTCTCTCTCTCTGCACGTTTACGCCTTCTTTTGTCAGGTCCTTGTTTCTCTCCCTACCTGCCATTCGCCTTGTTCTCGTCTCAGTTAACCTAAAACCTAACCACTAATATGTGTGTGTGTGTGTGTGTGTGTGTGTGTGTGTGTGTGTGTGTGTGTGTGTGTGTGTGTGTGTGTGTGTGTGTGTGTGTGTGTGTGTGTGTGTGTGTGTGTAATGATGTAGAATTTTATATAATATTTTGCAAAATATTTTCTCGTGGAATGAAATTATATTCTATACTCAGACTGTCTCTCTCTCTCTCTCTCTCTCTCTCTCTCTCTCTCTCTCTCTCTCTCTCAGCTTTTCTGCCTTATTTTATTATGTTGATATATTTTTCACTTCGTATTTTTCTCACTTTTATCGTGAATTTTTCTCTCCACATCCCTGTCTCTCTCTCTCTCTCTCTCTCTCTCTCTCTCTCTCCCTACATGTCCCCAATCCACGCCCCCACAGCGACACAAATGCTTACACAATCCTCTTTGTGGCCGCGTGGGAGTCTAGCTACCACCAATAAATGAAACTGAAAATATCTGAGGAACTTCGCTCGCGACAAACCTTGAATTCCGTTAGCGATATGTGTGAGGCAGACCTTCAAAGCTACTTAGGGGCCTTTTTATCAGGTCTTTGCTATCGTCTTCCAGATATAACATGATACTCCATCCTTCCTTGTTACGACGGAAATTGGTGCAGGTGTTTTCAGGTCTATTTCTAGGTTTTGTGTGGGTGAGGGTGTTGTTTTTACTGCGTGGAATGTGTGGATTGTTTGTGAATGGTGTTTTTTTTTTTTTTCAGTGTTTCTCTGTTGTCTTACTTGTTTTTGTACGTTTTTATTTCTTCTTTGCGTTAATCATTTTTTTCTGTTATATTTGTATTTTTTTTTATCTTTTACACAGCTTACTTTTCTTACTTACTTTTCTTTTACACAGCTTACTTTTTCTTACTTTTCTTTTACACAGCTTACTTTTCTTTTACACATCTTACTTTTTCTTACTTTTTTCTTTTACACAGCTTACTTTTTCTTACTTTTCTTTCATTCAGCTTACTTTTTTTACTTTTCTTTTACACAGCTTACTTTTTTCTTACTTTTCTTTTTCTTACTTTTCTTTTACACAGCTTACTTTTTCTTACTTTTCTTTTACACAGCTTACTTTTTCTTACTTTTCTTTACTACACACACTCCCTTCACTTTTCTTTTACTTTTCTTTTACAGCTTACTTTTACACTTTTCTTACTTTTCTTACTTTTCTTTTACACAGCTTACTTTTTCTCGCATTTTTATAACGCCTTTGCTCCGTCTTGTTATTTTGTTTAGTTTCCTTTGTATTTGGTATTATTTAAATCTGTTTTTCTATTTATTTACTTATTCGTTTTCTCTTTTCTATATTTTTTTCATCTTCTTCTTCTTCTTCTTCTTCTCTCTCTCTCTCTCTCTCTCTCTCTCTCTCTCTCTCTCTCTCTCTCTCTCTCTCTCTCTCTCTCTCTCTCTCTCTCTCTCTCTCTCTTTTCTCTGTACATATATATTCATTCTTACCATCCTCCCACTCTTCCTCTCTTAATCTTTTTCTTACTTTTTTCTTATTCCACTTTGTCTTCTGTCTTCACATTATTTTCATCTATCAACTATCTTTTCTTTCTACAGAATATCTATCACAAAATTTTTTCTTCCGAACTCGCTCACTGCCTGGTCAAACTCTTTCATCTGTGTCTCTCTACTTCTATTTATCCTTCTTGCTGGAAGTTTGCTCACATTCAACCTGTCCCTAAAAAAGGTGACCACTCCAATCCTTCTAACTACCGCCCTATAGCTTTGATTTCCTGCCTTTCTAAAGCCTTTGAGTCTATCCTTAATAGGAAGATAATGAGGCATCTATCAGCTCACAACCTTCTCTCTGATTGCCAGTATGGTTTCCGTAAAGGCAGATCTACTGGTGATCTTCTTACTTTCCTAACTGAATCTTGGTCATCCTCTTTTAGGGACTTCGGTGAAACCTTTGCTGTCGGCCTTGACATATCGAAAGCCTTCGATAGAGTCTGGCACAAATCTTTAATTTCTAAACTACCCTCCTACGGATTCTATCCTTCTCTCTGTACCTTCATCTCCAGTTTCCTTTCCGATCGTTCTATTGCTGCTGTAGTAGACGGTCACTGTTCTTCCCTAAAACTATCAACAGTGGTGTTCCACAGGGTTCTGTCCTATCACCCACTCTCTTTCTATTATTCATCAATGATCTCCTAAATCTGACTCAATGCCCTATCCACTCCTATGCTGATGATACCACCCTGCATTATTCAACAGCGTTCAACAGACGCCCAACCCAACAACAATTAAATGACTCAAGGCGAGATGCTATAGGACGCCTAACTTCTGATCTTTCACTTGTTTCTGATTGGGGCAGAGAAAACCTGGTTTTGTTCAATGCCTCAAAAACTCAATTTCTACAACTATCTACTCGACATAACCTTCCAGACAACTATCCTCTCTTCTTCAATAACACTCAACTTCCCTCTCCTCTACATTAAACACACTCGGTCTATCCTTCACTAAAAATCTAAACTGGAAATTTCACATCTCTACTCTTGCTAAATCAGCTTCCAAGAAGTTAGGTGTCCTATGGCGTCTTCGTCCATTTTCTCTCCCTCCCAGCTGCTTGCTCTGTACAAGGGCCTTATCCGCCCGTGTATGGAGTATGGCTCTCATGTCTGGGGGATCCACACACAGCTTTACTAAACAAGGTGGAATCTAAAGCTTTTCGTCTTATCAACTCTTCTCCTCTAACTGACTGTCTTGATTGTCTATTTCACTCCACTTGTAATTCTTTTTCATCCATTTTCTCTATTTAAATTTTTTCTCTCCTTTAACTTCCTGTAACCTTTTCGTTTTGCCACTATATTCCTCCTTTTCTCTTCTATCTCAGTTTACTTTTATGGCTTCATTTCTCAGTTCACATACTTTTTTAATGAACATCCAACATAACCTTTTCTTCTTCCCACATCTATAACGAACTCTCTTTCACATCTATCTATCTATCATATTCTTTTCTTAACTCTCTTTCCGCTATCTATCATATTTCTCGTCTCCTTCGCCGCTTCTTCTCACCACCACCAGCACAGCCCCGCCCCAGAAGTCGTGCCCAAGTTAATCCTTCACCCCGACACAAAACAAACACCTCATTTATCCAAGACTTCTGCGGCTGACGGCTTGGCTTCCCGTCCAAACACTTCTTCCTCTTATCCCTTCCTCCCTCTCCCTCTCCTCTTTCTGATA